>NC_092505.1:2573574-2756074 GCF_047511675.1 Marmota flaviventris | reverse complement strand
AGTAAGATCCTTATTGCCTAATAATTCTTACTGTTTAAGACAAAGATTAGTTTTGGTAAATAAATTCACATTGTTGATTAAACATTAAGTATATTGAACTACTAACTTAAATCCGATTTTAACAATTGTCCTTAGAGACTAAAATCAATTGATTCTAAGACACTGAGATACTAATTTTTACATATTTTGTTTGTTAGATAATCATAAAAAAAAAAAAAAAACACACAACATTTTATTAAGATTAAGGTTCTCCAAATTAAAGTTATATATTAATTTTAAACAATAAAGGTTACAAACTTAAAAAAAAATTCATTGATATTATATAAGTTCTCTGACTAGATCTATTGTCCATAAAAAATACAGTAAGATTTATATACTGCTCCCTACACAGGAAATAACCTTAATCATATTTTTTAAAGACAATTAAGAGATACCTATTTAAAGGATAATATTCTAAAATATAAAGATTTTGGGATCGCCTTAACCATGCATTATTTGCCCTTAATTTTCTTACCCTAGACAGTGAAGGCCATTCGGCCGCAGACAGACACTGGCATCCCTAGTCCAATTCTGTTCGCCCACCTGTTATGTGGCGCGATCCCCTTACAAATAAATGGAAAGGCCCAGATCCTGTTCTCATCTGGGGACGAGGCTCAGCTTGTGTTTTGGACCAAGAGCAAGCAGCCCCAAGATGGTTACCAGAACACCTGGTTAAACAGGTTAATGACTTACCTCAACCCAGGGACGGAGGCCCTCCCCCTGAGGACAAATTTTCCTCTTTTGCAGATGCAGCCAACGATCTGTGTGAGGATCCTGCTTAAGGCACTTCTGCTGAACAGGTTTGTATACGGAGGCCTTAGCCCTCCACCTTCCAACATCAGGGAGTACCTTTTTGGCCCCCCCTGCGAATGCAGGGGAGGATCTTGGACTCAGGCTCCCACTAGTTGGACCCAGACTGCTGACTGCTTGACTAAGGTGGCTTACCTCCGAGCTGAGGTTGACCATCAACTCGGAGGATTTCATCAGCCTGAATGGGTATGTGTTAACAAGCCAAAGATTATTCCCCCCAGTACAAGTAAAGCTCTCCAAAATTGTTCTGCAACTTGTATGCATACCCAGGCGATGCATGTCTCTTGTTATGCGTCAGCCTCAATTTGTGTTAACAAGCAGGGAGAACAATTTTTTGAAGCCACCCTAACTAAAACTCATGCAGCAGAGGGGACCACTATTCATTATACCCCCCTCCTCTTTGACCGGGGAGGAGAAGGCATATATACCAAGTTATAGTCAGCTGGATGCCAAGGCACTGTTGGTAAACCCTCCTGCTGGCCCATTAAGGCCCCTACAGGGGTCTCTGATGGTGGAGGACCCACTGATGCTGTGAAGCATCTTCAGATAATCAAACTTTTGAAACCCCAAATCCCTGAGCTCACATATCATCCCTTAATGCTGCCTAAATCCCAGCTCCCAGATTTAGATACCAATACATTAGATATTTTGGAAACTACCTTCTCCTTGCTTAATAATTCCAACCCCACCCTTGCTGGTGATTGCTGGCTTTGCATGACAACAGGGGCAATCATGCCTATGGCAGTTCCTATTAATTCTATCATAGACAATGATAATACATGCCAACCTGGATTTCCTTTTAAAGTACAGCCTATAGGCACTTTTACATCATGTCTTTTAGGCGCGATGCAGAATAATACCTATGATATTGATGTTGGAGTTACTTCCTTTGGAAATTGCTCAACAGTAAAAAATTATTCCTCACCCACCCCATCTCTTTGTCCCCCCAATGGCACAGTTTTTATGTGTGGAGGAAACTCAGCCTTCCCCAGGCTTCCAGCTAATTGGACCGGTGGCTGTGTTCTTGCCTTATTACTCCCTGATATAACTATTGTCCCAGGAGATGAACCTCTACCCATTCCTAGCCTAGACACCTTAGTCAAAAGACACAGGCAGGCAATACAGGCCTTACCACTCCTTGCCAGCCTTGGAATAACAGCTGCTGTGGGCACAGGTACAGCTGGCTTAGGCACGGCTATACACTCTTACCGTCGCCTATCTCAACAACTTATAGATGATGTACAAACTCTATCAGGAACTATTAAAGATTTACAGGACCAAATAGACTCCCTGGCAGAAGTGGTCCTTCAAAACAGACGAGGCTTAGATTTGCTGACAGCTAACCAGGGAGGTATTTGCTTGGCCTTAGGGGAAAGATGCTGCTTTTATGCCAATAAATCAGGCATAGTACGCACTAAAATTAAGCAGCTTCAAGAAGATCTAGAAAAGAGAAGAAGGGAACTATTTGAAAATCCCCTCTGGACTGGGCTTAATGGATTTTTACCCTACCTTCTTCCCTTATTAGGCCCTTTGTTGGGTTTGCTTTTAATGGTGTCCATAGGACCCTGCATTATAAACAGGCTGGTACAATTTATTAAAGAACAGATTAATATTTTGGCCTCTAAGCCCATACAGGTCCACTATCACCGTTTGGAGATGGAAGACCGCGCTGCCAACATTTAAAAGGATGTTCTACCCTTCTTTCAGGCTTATTTCTTAAGTTTACATCCCCACAGATCTCTCTTTCTTATATAAAAGTATAAGTAACAGCTCTGACCAATCATCTTCTGCCCTTGCCATAAGGGTTCGCTCCTCCATGGGCCCCTCCGCTTGGGGGAGGACGCACCCATGGAGTGAGGACGTTAGGCCATAATGACAGAGGGTGCAGGAAGGACTGCAGGAGGATGGATCCACGGATCCCAAAACCCAAGACCTCTGAGTGACACGCTCTGGTGCATGGCGGTTGGCATGCTCCCCCCTCAAAGCCGTCTCCTCCAAAAACATGCCAAGGCCACCACGAAATCTCCTAGTGAAGATGCTCGCTCAGATCAGGAGATATTCTAAGGCCTTCTAGAGGAACAGAGCCTCTATCACCCCCTAAAAACATGGCCGGTAAGGTATGGTCAAATATTTTATATAAGAAAGTGGGAGATGTCAGGGACTAGAAGGAAATTCTCCTTCAAAGATTAGCCTGACAGCCCCCTGGGAGACATCCTGCCTGGGAGGCATCCTGCAGCTACTTATCTCACCTGAGACATCCTGAGGCCACCTATCTTCCTGAAACCTATCTTCCTGAAACATCCTGCGGTTATCTCACCTTGTGCAGACATCCAGCAACTGCCGATAAGAGAGCTTCCCCATTCCCACCATATAAATACCCCTGTGTGAACAATAAAAGTTTGCAGCTTGATCAGAACTTTTGTCTTGCTGTCACCTTTCGTGTCTCTTGTCCCTTCATTCCTCCCCATCTAGGTTCGCTGCCCACGTTGATGTGTCCTGCCGGACGGGACAAGAGAACCCGTCCGTGTGGAGGTGTGACTGACCACTGACCCCGGGGGCCCAATCACTGACCCTGACCTTGGAGTGCGGCCCCCCCTCAACCTTCATTGGATGGAATTTACCCTGAATTTCTTGTTCCCCAATAAAAGGCTACTCCCTGGCGTGCTCGCTCTCTCTCTCTCCTGCTAGCCCTGAGTAATCCTTGCTGCCCTATGGGTGGTTCGAGGTTGGAGCCAGAGAGGGGAGCCGTCTCGGACCTGGTCATAGAAAAAGGTAACCGAGTCTGTGTGTTTTATTTCGATCTCTGCTAGCTAACTTTTATGCCAAGAACCTCATTAATGAAACCAATGTGCAGGCTGCATGGTGGAATGAAGCTAGACTCAGCCCCCCGAATCCTCACCCCTTGCCTCATTTGAATGGCTTCTCTTCAATAAAAGGGGTCAGCACACACTCCCTCTCTTTTTCTACAGACCCTTAAGGTCAGAGGAGCTTTAGAGGACCCCAAAGAAAAAGGTACCTCTGTCTCTGTGTGGTTATTTTGTGCAGCCCAGTTCCTCTGAAGTGACCCTGAGTGTTTTAGTCACGAGGAATGCGACAGGCAAAGTCTTTATTTGTTCTTGAGTCTTACATCTCTAGAAAGATGTCTAACTGGGGCTGGATGTGTCCTCCTGGTGGTGGTGTGGGAAGTGGGGCCTCCAGTTACCACAGAGAAGGTGATGTGGGTCTTCCAATTCCAGTTACAGGTTCCCCAAGTGAAAGCTGTGGCTGTCACCTTCAGGTTTTGTTTATTTTTGGGTACTGGGGACTGAACTCAGGGACACTCGACCACTGAGCCCCATCCCCAGCCCTATTTTGTATTTTATTTAGAGACAAGGTCTCACTGAGTTGCTTAGCACCTCGCTATTGCTGAGGTTGGCTTTGAACTCGTGATTGAAAGGAAAGTGACCACAACACTCGGAGCGACCAAGAGATCTTTTTGCAGCAGTGCAACAGAGGAGAAAAGAGAGAGAGAGAGAGAGAGGAGAGCATGCGCGCAAGGGAGACAGATCAAGAGAGAGAGACAGAGCAAGAGAGAGAGAGGGGCCCAGCAGGAGGGAGTTTTTATAGCCCAAATCTAACGGGGCCTCTGGATCTGCAAGCTGCCTTGTTGGCACAAGGGGGGTTGAGTGTTGAGCCTTGAGTGGGGGTTGAATGTTCAGCTTTGACGCAAACAGGTGATAAAGGACCAGACAGAGGGGGGTTTGAGTGCGTGGGCCATCCTGCAGCTAACATTTGTTCAGCCTGCCCTGCAGATAACATAGTTTAGCCTGTTCTGCACCTAACAGTGATCCTCCTGCCTCAGCTTCCCAGCAGCTGGGATTAAAGGCCTGAGTCACCACACCCAGCTTATCACCTTCAGTTTTGTTATTCACTGGTCAAATGAGCACACCACACATAGACAAGCAGGAACTGTCCCTGGAGACAGCGGAATTAGTCTGGTTTTGAGAAAGAGTCAATCCTTGTGTTAGCATGTTTTACTTTGTTTTCTTCTTAAGAACAAAGGACTGTCTTCTGATGGTGACCCTAAGTTTGTTCTCTTTGCCTTCCAGGATGGCCACTATTGCATTTACTCCAATCCAGATTCTGCTTGGATGCAGGTCTGGGTCTAGGGACGTCTGTTTGCCAGTATATCTTGCCACGGGCAAAACAAATCTCCAGCTTTGTCAGGGATCCCTTTTCAATTGAATTGTTGGTGGAAGGGCCTCTTCCCCCGTGGAAGTTGGAGGTGTGACAACATTCATCTTCCGTGAAATATTTATGGGGCACTGGACATGGAGTAGGGGAGATGAGGCAGGAGACCACTACTCAATGAAACATGAAGGAAGCTGATAACTAATAACACCTACTCCACAACTAAACTATGCCCAATGGGTGGTGGGATGTTTGCACTAATAAATTTTGAGGTAAACTAAAGCATCAATTTCCAATCTAATTCTGGTGTTAGCATTGTCTTGGGCCAAAAGCAGGCCTGTTCGTGCAGGGTGGACGATGACTGGTGACCACCTTGATGGTGTCTGATCAGTTGTAGCTATGGAAGGAGACCGGGCATGTGGTATGGACCCAGAGATATGGTGCTGAGGAGCTTTAAAACCCACAAAACGTTCGACCTGGTGATGTGAACCTGTAATCCCAGCAACTCCGGAGGCTGAAGCAGGAGGATCACAAGTTCAAAGCCAGCCTCCGCAATTTAGCCAGGCCTTAAGCAACTTAGATAGCCTCTGTCTCAAAATTTAAAATAAAAGGGCTAGGGATGTGGCTCATTGGTTAAGCCCGGCTGTGTTCAATCCCAGTGCCAAATAAATGAGTCCCACAAAACACAAAGGACTTTCAAATAGGACCATTAATGCTACTAAGGGCAGAACTGATGAGGCTGTGCACCTGGGAAAGTTTTCAGATTTAAGACAGGAAATTGGCAACGTAGTGAGTTAAAGGGGAAAACCAGATCCGTTCTCCGCATACAGCGAGAAGAGGGGTGCAACTCCCCCAAAACACTTCGGATCTTCACCGGGCCCCAACAGCTGCGCGAAGGGCACCTTGCACCGCGGAAGCCTGCTCACCGGATCCTACCGCGTCCACGTCTGCCCGGGGAGGGCCGCTTTGCGCTGAGGCCTGCGATTGGTAGACTCTGGCCGGGGGTGTGGCCTAGCCGGCGGCTGGAGATGCGCGCGCAGGCCCTCGCCCCTCGCCCCGCTCCTCCTGCCCTGGGATTGGCGAGCTCGGGATCAGGGGCGGTTTGGGGGCGGCGGGGGCGCGCGCGGGGCGTGTCTCCCGTGCGACCTCGGCCTGCGCGTCTCCGCCATGGCTGCTTCGCTGGTGCTGCGGCGAGGACGAGCTGGGCCGCTGAAGGTACGGAGGAGTTCGCCGCTGCGCGGCCCGGAGCGCGCAGGGACCCGGCGAGGGCGCGCGCCGGCCGCACCTGCGGACCCCTCGTGCCGGGCGGTCTGGGCTCCGACGCCGCCCGGGCGAGGTGGCCCCCTGCGCGGCGCCGCCCCGGCCGGGCCGGGTCACCTGGGGAGCTGCGGGCAGGTGTGCATCTCCCCGGGCGTCCCCGCTGCGCTCCGGCGTGGAGAACCGCTGTCCGACGGTGACTTGTGCCACCCGCGCGGCTCCCGTAAGGACAGTGCCCATATTTAGCCGAAAACCAACCAACCACGGGATCTTCTGGGCTGTTCGGTTGCACCCGAGGTTAAGTGAAATGGGGGCACTGGCTGACCCGGTAACTACCTGGTGTCCACTGAGGAGTCGCCTCTCCCGGCCGTGAAAGAAGGGCTCGCCTTCTCTGTGAAAAGCTAAGGCCGCTAGTTTAATTTTAAAATGGATCTTATTATGAAAGCGGTATTTGCCTTTCCCCCTCTTGGAGCTGGGATTGAACCCAGGCCTCAAGCGTGCGTTCCCTGTCACTGCGCCACACGCCCAGTCCCCAGAAGCAGTAAGTAGTCACTGCTAAGTAAAGTACAGGTGAGGGAGGAAACCATCGTCGTGTCCACTGTTTATTTACTCCTTTAAGTTCCCAACGTTTTTTTTTCAGTTTTTGCGTGTGCATATACTTTCCCTGCTTACAGTCAGGAGCACAGATGTTTTCACGTCTTGTTCTATGGCCAGCATCTAGAGCATCGACTGTTTAGTATGCAGGCCTTATTGATTACCTGCTGAGTGAATTCACATGGTATTTTTCATTTCCATTGTAAGTACTTCTGAAGCAATTATTTATGTACATCATTTTAAATTGCAGATTGTATTTTTGTTTCAAAGTATAGAAAAACAGTTTATAAAAAGAACAATGTATTTTGAAAGTTAACAGAGTCGGAGATGACAAGAGTGTACACAGGAGGACATCCTTCATTATTAACTCAGATGCTGACAGTGATTGTCCTTGAACCTGGGCATTTTCTTGTTGCAACTTTTTTGTATTTTCTAACGTTTCCATGATATACATTTATTATGGAAATTGGAATAACCTCTAGTTACTTGAACATTCATGTGTAGTGGTAATATGTAGCATTTATATGTTGTAATAACTGTTATAAATGATAATACTCTAAATATCCATATTTATTAACTCTCTTGTCAGACTGTGCTCCTAGAAGCACGAGTATTTCGAGGATTTGCCTCTACAGCTTCTCTCTGTGCGGAATCAGGGAAGAATGAAAAGGGACATTCACTAAATCCCAAGAAGCAAAGTCCACCAAAAAGTAAGATTTTTAATGATAATCATAAGGGACAGAGAATGCCAAGTAAATACCTAGTCAGCCTTCCATGCATGCAAATGAGGTTTATTAGCTACCTGACTTATAGCTCTTCTTCCTTGCCATGTCCAGATCTTAGTCAGATATGAGGTCTGTGACAGATAGACCAAACACATGAGAAACGGTGCTTTGACTCACATCAACCCTGAACTGGTCTTTTTGTTTTCTAAACACCCACCTCCAACAAGTGGTACCAAGCATTAGTCCTCTGAAGCACTTCTATGACCTCACTATGGACCTCACTAGTGTGAGGTAGAGCGACTACACCCTCATTTTCCTCCCCAATTTTAATGGACCTTTTTTTTTTTTTTTTTTCCAATTTATTTATATGCAGTGCTAAGAATCGAACCCAGTGCCTCACACATGCTAAGCAAGCACTCTACCACTGAGCTGCAACTCCAGCCCCTTTCCTCCCCAATTTTGACTTTCTTCTCTCTCTTTGAAACCCTGTGCTGGTTCCCCAGTTTGCTCCGTCACAGACCAGGATTGTGGGTATCATTTTAGGACTGTGGAGAAGGAATTAATAAGAGCAGGTAGTTTTCCACTGTGACTCATTCTGCTAAGGCACAATGTCTGACCTGTTTCCAGCTCTTTACACAATCCTTTTGACTTTTACCACTAGTTTTTAATTTTTTTTCTCCTCCCTGAGTACTAATGTAACATGTCCTCATTGGAGAGCAAAAAGAAATGCAGCAGTGAATTTTAAATGCTTCTCTTCTGGGATTACTTTTATTTTCTATTCTCTACTCCCCCCCCCCCCTTTCCTTTCTGCAGTGCTGGAGTTGGAACCCAGGGCCTCGTGGATGCTTGGCAGGCACTCTGCCACTGAGCTATATTCCCAGCCCCTTGTTCATCATTGACGATTGATTATGATCTAGGTCCACTTAATTTAGCTTTTATTGATGAAAACTTAGTTTACTCTAGAAAGACTATGCAGTATTACTCTCTTTGCAGGTCTTTGATCCTCATATGGGGTTGTAGGATGATAATTGAATTTGGTCTTCCTTTACCAAAATACCATTTCTTCAGTTTGAGTGTCTGAAAATGTCTAGATTCTTTTGCTTGTGGTCTCTTGACCTGCTCATAGAGCATTGGTGGGTTTTAAAAGTTTGCACCTGTAGAGAGTGCCAGCCCCACTTTCACACTGCCCACCTGGGCTGGGGAGCCTCACCATCTTGGTAGTTTCTGCATGTCCTGTTGACCTGAGGCCTGTATTGCACAGGAACTTTTTAAAATTCTATCCTATACCAGCCTCATTTTTAAATCTGATGTTCTTTTCCATCTGAATGCATTTTTAAAAATGTATGTGTTAAACATAAGAACTCTTCTTTTAGTAAAAATAATCTCAATACCAGTACCACACCTAAAAAATGTTTGTGACAAGTATGTCAGTTATGACACATGCCTGTAATCCCAGCAATTTAAGAGGTTGAGGAAAGAGGACCTCAAGTTCAAGGCCAGCCTGATCAACTTAGTGAGACTCTGTCTCAAGATAAAAAATTAAAAAGGGATAGGGATGCAGTTCAGAGGTGTAGTGCTCCTGGCTTCAATTCTCAGTACTTAAAAAAAGAAAGTTACATTCTGTATTACACTTTTTGTTTGTGCAAACCCAGGGCCTCATGCAACCTGGCACATTTTTTACTTATGTCAGTACCATCATCCTTTCCTTTGGTGAATTTTAACCTTGTGTCAGTAATCCTACCTTAGTTCAGATTTATGAATCTGAACTAAGTGAATTTGAAAATATCATGGCAGAGCCCAGAGCCTCCTATTTAGAAATGTGCTTCCACATTGTCAGTGGGAACCGTGTGCTCTGTCCTGGGACAGTTGGGGTGCCATCATGGGATGGGAATGCTGAGCTGGGAGTTGGCCTTGGGCCCCTGTGGAGCTTTTGTCGCTAGCTGTGGCATCCTTGCCGGTGTCTGGGCCTGGGTCCTTCCGTCTTGAGTGTCCAGTGTGCTCCCTCCCTGGGTGTTAGGCTCATGGGCATGTGATAACTGTGTACTTCATAAATGACAGGGGGCTTTTGGGTGGGAAGACAGCTTTCAATTGTTTGGGGTGCATTTACATTACATTTACATCTCATAAAGCAATCTCTGTACAAAGAAAAAGAAAGAATGCTTCTAAACTGACGCACGGAGCCTGCATTTCCCATGAAGTGTCAGTGGTAGGAAAGTGTAAGGTTCAGACATTCTCTTCCCCACCATGGTACATTGCCATCTTAAACCCTCCTACCCCAAGCTGGCTTTAGAGGTTCTGGTGGAAGTTTTCTGCGTGCAGATGGGGACCCTAAGTACTCACCCTGGGGTCACATCTCTAGCCAAAGGGTCTGGCTGGGCTTGCCTCAGGCTACAGAAGTTGCTCTGCCTTGTTCTGGAAGTTTCTAGCTTCTTTTTGCACATACTTCCTGAGGGAAGCAGTAGGTGAGTGTCAGTCCAGGGTGTCCTCCCAGGGCCCCTCTTGGGGAATGTGTGGCTCTGCGGGTTTGTCATCTGCTGGATCCTTTCACCAAGCTGAACTTTGAGTCAGTGTATACAGTTGGCTGGGTAATTTCCGTGTGGCTTTTTAAAGAGTATGCTGAGAAACCAAAGTTGATTGGCCTTTCCAAGTCCTATCTCAGGTTTAAAAGTGAGGATATTTGGAAATAGAGATTTGATGTATTTATTTTATAGCCATAATACCAAGTGCTCTTCTGAGCACTTTCCCCTTATTATCTGTGTGTCCACAGACAAGCCTGTGTGTGGATGCTGCTGTCACCCTGTGTCACCAGTGCGGCTGAGATGGCTGAGATGTCAGAGACAGCGGCAGGGAGTCTAGGATTGCCCCCAGGCATTGTGATTCATAGTCTATATCTTATTCACTGTACTATATTGCTGCTGAAAAATCTCCATTCTCATGCGTTTGTTAAAAGACAAACTTTTTATGTCAAACACCATATAATTACCCTATAAAACCTAAGTAACTTCAGCCTTCTATGTCATGTTTAGATGACCTTTGCTTCTGAATGTGCTTTGTATGCTGAATTAGTTTTGTGATCTGTTGAAAAGATTTGGAAGTGTTTTAAGGTGACTAATCTGTTTGAAATACTATAGTCATCCTTGCTTTTGCTAAAAACCTGAAGATCATGCCCTCACTTTCCAACCAAGTCAAAGAGAGAATCAAGAAGCTTAAGTTCTGTTTTGAGAAGAGAAGTGTGAGGAGAACTGCTCACTGGTGACCACAGACCTTTATCTCATGCGGCTTCGTGGTCTTGAGAGGCAGGAAGTGCCCACAGGTGCCCGAGTGAGCTATGAGATGGACCTGTCCCGTGAGGCTTATTTAGCAGCCAGGCATTCTGTTACTTTGTCTTCGAGGAAAGCCACTGTCGCATTGTCAGAGGTTATCACAGTCTGTCTCTGGACATTGAATGAGAGCAAGCACTGGGGTGAAGTACTTCTGTTCAGAGCAAAGACCACTTTTCCTTGATGTGATAGAACTGTCTTCTAGGCGACATCAGCTCTGTACTGTGAAACTCAGACCTGGTGGGGACCCTGGGCTTGCTAGTTAGTGATGCAGGCAGCTACAGATCAGCAGACAGGTTTCCTATTGAGCCATGCAGAGGAGGCTGGCCTTGTGCTGTGGCAGGGCAGAAACTGGCTCTTGGTAAAAAGCAAAATCTGTTCCTGTCCTCTGTTAGCCTTTCCCTGGGGTGTTCTCAATAGCTAGCACAGACAAAAGAAACTTGAATGCCTTTTGTTTCTTATAATGAAATTTCCTTTTTTTTTTTTTTTTTGTCTTTGGTTGTTTTTTGTTTTGTTTTGTTTTGCAGTGCCAGGGATTAAACCCAGGGCCTCAGGCATACTAGGTGATCACTCTACCACTGAGCTACATCCAAGCCCTTAAGGTTTCCTTTTCAAATATCTAAGTTGTATCATTGTCAGTCCCATCTGAAATGTTCTTTCCATTTTCTGTAGGTAATAAATCAATTTATAATGTAGGTTGGGTTGTTTTTGCTTTGTTTTGTTTTTTCTGCTAAGGACTGAGCCTAGGACCTTGTGCTAGGCTGGCACTCTTATCACTGAGCACTACTCTCAGCCCCAGTGGAACCCAAGTTTTGGGATGAAACTTAATTCCCCCCTTCTGCTGGCAGGTGACGCTGGCAGGTGGGGTTTGGGTAAGGCTGCGGTCCTCTTCAGCTCTCATTGGCCGGCCCCGCCCTCCAGTGTTGCAGCGACCCCAGCAGTGCACCGTCAATTTCTTCTTTCTGGGTTTTTATCTTGTGAATTCAAAGAATGAAATCCTTAGGCCAAGATGAGTGAGTGTAAGAGCAGCATTTTTAGAGAATAGAAACAGGAACAGAACTCTTGCAGTGTCACCATTAGTCTGGTTTAATAACATTACAATTTTTAATATATGCAAGGGATAGGGAAATAGCTCAGTGGTAGAGTACTTTCCTGGCATACACAAGGCCCTGAGTTCAAACCTCAGCACCTCGCATACGCACAAAGGTCTCGGAAGATTTTGAAAGATT
Source organism: Marmota flaviventris (assembly GCF_047511675.1). Classification (NCBI taxonomy): domain Eukaryota; kingdom Metazoa; phylum Chordata; class Mammalia; order Rodentia; family Sciuridae; genus Marmota; species Marmota flaviventris. Next base: position 2,743,930 of record NC_092505.1, on the reverse strand, counting down.
CGATCCTTACCATCTTTCTATTCAAAACAGCCCATGTAAGATAGCCTTATTTTTAATTTAATTTTTCATGCTTGGAAAATTCATTCAAGTCAAAATAGAGATGAATCAGTAATCCAGGTGAGTGGCTGGCAGGGTTTGAAGTCCAGAGCATCTTAGACACAGCTGTTAGGAATTTCTGAGCTGGGCAGCTGGGTTCAGAGACACAGCAGAAGCCAGTGTGCACTACCCCTTTGCTCACCTTCCGTTCAGCGTGACCTGCAGCTGTGTGTGCACTCTGAAAGTCCCCTGCACCTGCATCAACACCTGCTGGGGTGGGGTTCCGAGTGCAGGGTCTGAGTCCGAGGTCCCTACGTGGCTTGGTGGGCATGGTGGTGGTGGGCTGGGGTGATCACAACAGTCACCCACACTAGTCCTCGGGTCGTCTTTCCTCACAGTGCTGTCCCCCTCTGGCTGGCCCACGTCCAGTGGCTTGTTCTTTTTTCATTTTTGTTTGTTTGTTTTTAATATTTACCTTTTAGTTGTAGTTGGACACAATACCTTTATTTTATTTACTTATTTTTATGTGGTGCTGAGGATCGAACCCAGGGCCTCGCATGGGCTAGGAGAGCGCTCTACCACTGAGCCCCAGCCCCAGCCCCAGCCCTCTTTCTTTTCTTTGATCTCACCATATCAGTCTGTTAGTCATTGGTTCCTGAGCTCAGAAAACCCTGCTGGGTACTGCTAAGCCAGAGTGGTTGGGAGGACGGGTTTTTACCCTAGAGAAGTAGGATAGAGCTGTTTTCAGTACAAAATAGGTGCCTGGCCTCCAGGACTCTGGATATAAGTCTGCTCACCTGTAATAGTTTTCAAAGTTTTGTTTTAAGTTTGAAAGGTAATTTTAAGAATGTGTCTTATACTTTTCTTCTGATTTATGTGGTTAGAAAACATTTATTACTAGCTGACAAAATTAAATTAAATTAGCTCTAATTGATATATTACTTGATTTCATTTTTTCATCAATGACCATGAAATATAAGACTACTTTTATTATATTAGTACTTATCTTTTTTTTTTAGAATTTAAAATCCATTCCAAGTGATACCTATGATATTACATTATTTAGACCTTTTCAGTATCATAGTACTTTTTTTTTTTTTGGCTCAAGAAATCCCCAAATGACCTGTGTGACTGTGAAGGACTTTTCTTCCTTTTCAGGGCAGTTTTACTTGAACTGTACCATCCTCTCCCACCACCCCCACTCTCACACACATGCATGTGGGAACCCCAGTCCCTGCCGGGCTCCTGTATGTACCTTCACTGTTTGGTTGTGGTTTTTTGTTGTTGTTGTTGTTGTTGTTTTGTCTTTTGTGTGTGTGTGTGTGTGTGGTGGTGGTAGGGGTTAAACCCAGGGCCTTGTGCATGCGAGGCCAGCTGAGCCAGATCCCCGGCCCTACTTTCACAGTTTGGTTTTTTTGTTTTTTAATATTGGAGAAACATCAAATATTTGCTTGATTATAGGGATTCAAGGAATTATGTAATTATAAAACTTCAGTAGTCATCTAAAAATATCTTTATTGGATGAAATAGTTTAAAAATAACCATAACCAGAGAAGCCATCAGTGTAGAAAATGCATGCAGTTTGTTATTCCTGTTGGTTTAAAAAAAAAGAAATCTCCATCTTTAATGTTTTCAGCAGGAGAGGGAAGTATCTCCAGTTCTTAGCTGCCAAGCACACAGCTTGGTTGTGTCACTGGAGAGCCTTTCCGGGGGACTTGTCTTCAGTTGGTCACACTGAAGGTGTTATAAGTAATGGGTTGATATGCAGTGAAATGTCGATGACTTTGACTAATGAGTTTAAGTTGTTTCATTAAATAGTAAAAATAACCTTCCTCTTTATGCCGTTTCCTAGATGTAGTGGAACCAAAGGAGAGGGTCAAGCCACTAACCCCCCAGACAGCAGCTGCGCCGCCTGACAGCCTGTCTCCACCCCGTTCTCCCCTGCCATGTGGGAGCAGAGGCGGGACACTAGCTAGCCCCCACCCCAGTGGCAGCATGCTGCTCTCAGAGGAAGGGCCCCTGCAGCGGTTTTCGAGGAAGACTTTGGTAGAATTTCCTCAAAAGGTCCTGCCTCCATTCCAAGAACAGGGTTCTGACTCCAAGGTTCACCAGGTTCCTGGGAACCAGAGGGATGATTCGTCGTCGTCCTCCTCCTCCTCCTCCACATCCAGCTCCTCCGATTCAGAGTCTGACGAGGAGGGGGATGTCCCAGAAGTTGGTCCCCAAGGGGTGAGCAAAGGCAAGGGACGATTTTCAAAGCCAGAGGCCACCCGCCCCTTTGAGAAGAAAGACCCCAAAGCCACGGCATCTGCAAAAGAGAATACTGGGGTGCAGAGGCCACCCATGGATGTCACCTACCCAGGGCAGCCCCGTCCGCTGAAGAAGACGGGGCCCTCCACCAAGTCAGTAAAGGACAGAAAAGAAGCCAAACCAAAACCCACCACACCCAGCTCACAGGCCAGTGAAGAGATCTTGAAGAAAAATGTAAAGAAAGAAGAACTGCAGAAAATATTTAGTGCCCATGAGACAGATGAAGAAAGCCAAAAGCCATTTGTTGTTCAGGACACCTTATCTGGCCGCACAAAAGCCGGATCTTCGACACAGCAGAGTGGCGGCCTAGTGTTCGCAGCGCAGACAGAAGAGGCCAGGGCGCGGGATCAGCTGCCAGCTGCCGCCCCTGGGGCCCAAGGCCTAGAACCTCAGGTGCCTGGGCCTGGTTGGAAAGCCTCTTCTCCCCTAGCCAGAGAAGAAAACGTGGGGAAACAGGTAACGGAAAGACACTCAAAGGCCAAAGGGGGCATCTTGGAAGATCAGGTACCAGTGAGAGACGTGAAGAAGGCAGACGTCTCTGGAGAGAAGGCCTCAGGACCACAGCCTGAGGAGAGGGGCCAGGCCGATGCCGCCGAAGACGCAGCGCCCTGCGGGGAAGCCCAGGGCCACACACAGGGTACACCTCGCCTTGTTAGACTCTTATCCTTTGGGGTGGCTAGACTCTAACACACTATTCTGAATTTCTGCTTGCTTAGAAAGAAATATTATGTTAATCAGCGTCTAGTAGAAACTAGGCCTGCAATGCTGTCCAGCTAGGCAGAGAAGTACATATTGATTACAGATAATGCACATCTTTATACAAAATCCTAAAATATTTTACTTTTTCTGATATCAGCATTTTAAAAATTTTTTATTGGTGCATTATAATTATACTTAACAGTGGGATTCATTGTTACATATTTGTACATGCACACAATATAACAATATCTATTTTTTTTAATGAAAGAGTGTGCCCTTGGCACTCTGGACAACCTCTTAATCAGCATAATTTTTGCAGACTGTCAGTTTAGAATGGCCACCCTTAACCTTCCAGGGCATCCAGATGTCTATTTTGTGACCTTGTGAGCATCCTTGGTCTCCCATCTAGCTTGAGTAGGCAGGAGTGAGTCATAAGGGAGTGATAGTCTTCAAGTGAACTAAGCCAGGGGATTGCCCTGAGCACCCTCGGGCATGAGGGGAAGGTTCGCAGTTAGGGACTGAAGCAGTGAGTGTCACGCGAAGGCAGCTGGGGACTGCAGGGTTTTCTTTTCACAGGACATTTCCTTTTCTGATTTACCTAAGAAACACAACAGGCTTCCTGAGGAAAGCAGTGCATCCCTTAAATGTTACATTCTGTGAGCATCAGACCTTGTAGGATATGATGTGCTATGGGGGTGCGGCCAGATGTTAGCAGGAGGGCCTCAGTTTTGGGATCTGTGGTTCAGAGGTTCTTTGAGCATCGCTAGCAACGCCTTCTCCTTCCTGTTTCTGTTTCATCCTTCTGGAAGCCTCCCTGCCTCACGTGCATCGCCTGGTGCGCTCCTGATGCGGTCTCAGGATGAGTCTCTGCTTCCCTTTCCACCAGCCCTCTTACGTGAGCTCTAGCGCCCCGCTTGCCAGGCTTCTCCCGACCTCAGGCCCTGCCTCTCCTCGCGCTCCTGCTTTCATTCCTCCCCTCTCAGATGGAGGTGCCAAAACCCTCAGGGTGAAAATAGGACGTTGGGATTTTCAGACTGCAAACCGACTTGCCAACCTGGGGTGTAGCTCAGTGGCAGAGTGCCTGCCTGGCACAAGCCAGGCCCTGGGTTCATCTCTAGCAGTGGGGTGGGGGGAATCTCTTTGCCCTCAGAGGCAACTATAACCCAGTATCACTGTGGTCATCCCCTTCCGTTAGCCAAAGGTGTGTGTACAGCACACTGAAGGGCTTCAGCTTGCTGAGGTTGGAAGGATGTCAGTTCTTTAAGACTTTTTTTTTTTGTTTAGTTCAGCAAAATTGTGAGAAACAGAGCTTTTGGCATTGATTAGAATAGTAAAAAGTTTGTGTGCATTATGTTTGGTGAAGCGCAAATAGAAGTTGAGATGGCCCAACCTCTGATTCCCAGGAATTTTAGAGTCCATGGAAGTTCCAGCCCAAACCTTGCCTGCAAGGTTTATCCTGTCCTGTTGCATGTTGTGTGGCAGAGGAGCAGTGTTCTTGTGCTTCAGCCAACACTTCCAGTTTTAAGGTCACCAAATGCCAGAATTCTCCTAATCTTCTAACAGAGACTGGAAGGCTCACTTAGTTCTGCTTAGGGAAGTGCTACAAATCGTTTATTTCTAGTACAGACAGATTTCTGATAGAGGTAGTGTTCTTTCCCATGCATCTTCATGCAAACTGAAAGTCCTTCTGTAATGGTTCTAGGCATTTTTAAACTTAAAATCTGGGGCCTGGAAGTACACAGAGTGAGATGTTAAGTCGTTATTATTTTATTACCAGGACAGAGCAGCGTGGTCCCCTCCTCTAGTGGGCTTGTGATGTAAACCTGGGGCAGTTTTCAATGGTGAGGTCAGGGAGAGGTGAACATTTTATATGGCCCAGTGACAGCTTTGTCCCCAGGTGGTCGTGTAATAATTATCACTCCTGAATTGTTAGGGCCACAGTTTTAGAATAACTTTTCAGCTAACATCCTTGTCTTGCTTTTGAAGGTGTGGTGCCTCCGTGGGCTTTCCTTTCTAAGTAGACCGTTCCTTCATCACAGGTAGGATTAGTGGAAGCTGCTGGGATGAGTCTCCGAAAGCCCCTCTTGTCCTGTGCTTCCTCCGCAGAGCCCGCCCAGGCTCCAGTGCCCCCCGAGCTGAATGACACCACCACCTACAAGAACCTGCAGCATCACGACTACAACACGTACACATTCCTAGACCTGAACCGGGACCTCTCCCAGTTCAGGATGCCTCAGCCCTCTTCTGGACGTGAGTCCCCTCGGCACTGAGCCCTCTTCTGGACGTGAGTCCCCTCGGCACTGAGCCCTCTTCTGGAGTGACCCGGCCTCGTCTTGGCTGCAAAAATAAAAAATCACTTGAGTCACAAACCCAGAGTGTGTCCTTGGTTCCCTTTTACACTCCCCAGTGAATGGTACACAGACAACACTGCTGGTGACTCATTCCCTCGTAGGACATACTCGGGAATGTCCACTGTGTGCAAGGAATTCTTCATTGTAAGGCGAGGGCCAACAGGACAAGTCCACGGAACGGGAGAGTGCTGGGTGAGCTGGCGGTAAGCTGATTGACATGGAGGTGTTGGTAATGGCAGTAGTGACTTCGAAATTTATAGGCCTGGTTTTGATAAATTAGAAATAATCTTAAAATTTAAACTACTGCATTGCTAAGAGCCGTGGTATTAGATTATAGCATCTTATTATCAGAAAAGGAGCAGACTGATTTTGTTCTGTTGGGACGTTTTCAGTGGTTAGATTAGAGCAAGATGGATGTTTTGTATTGTCCAGGGCAGCTGTGCCCCCAAGTGGCCATGGGCCGGCTCTGAGCTGCTGTAGCTCTTCAGGACTCTGCTGCTCGTGAGGCCCTCGATATGCACCAAAAAGCGCTGGTCACTGCTCTCTGGAGGCCCGGTGAGTCACACAGGTGGGCCGCTTACCCACGTTTTGCTTTGCTTTCCTTTTATGGTCTTGTGTTGAGCCCAAATTGGGGTTTATTTCATTTGGATTCTGGTCCTTGGCCTCTAGGCCACCTATAGCAAACTCAGTACAGTGACGTGCTCACAGTCCACATTTCTGTAATCCTATGTTTCTTAAGGTTAGTCGGGGATTCCAAAATAGAAAACAGTGTTGACAGCAGGTATTGAGATCATCTACCTCAGACTTTATGACCACCCTAGAGGCTTAGCAACTCAACAAGTTTGTAATAATCACCTTTTTATTATCAAGTAATAAAACCACATTCCCAAAAGGAGAGCTGACTCTTGAATCAGAAGAAGGCTAACTTTGGAACCTGCCTGCTGGCCTGACTGTTGCCGCCCCCCTGCGGTGGCTGCACTGGACGCAACCTCTTAGACATCCAGTCCCTTCTGGGGGGGTTGTGGCTGGCTTAATGGCTTGCTTCTGGGGCCAAGACCCCTGGAATCCTGGCGCACGGCGCTTCCCTGGGGTGGAGGAGGAGGAGGTCTGCACATGCTTGGAAGAGGAAGACTGAGGCGTGAGCACTTCTCCCCTTGGAATTGGCCCTGGCTCATCCCGGCCTCCCTGGGTCACACCCTCGCAGTTCACCCTCCTGGACGCTCTTGTGGTGGCCCAAGAAGCCTATGTTCCCCAGAAGTGCTGCCAGAAACACCTGTGAAATGCAACTCATTTTGTGTCTTGAATTTTGAGACAGAGTCTCTCTAGATTGTCCAGGCTGACCTCAAACTCAGTCCTCCTGCCTTGGCCTCCTGTCACTGGGATCACATTGGCCTTAAATTAGTGTTGTATTATTTTCTTAAGGTGGATTCCAGAAACTGATCTGATAAACCAGAGTGTAGACACTATTATTTCCTGCTGGATTTTTAAACCACTTTGAACAAGGTCATTATTTTGCCTCTGTATATTTCCCTGTCACCTAGACGTCTGCCCTCATGCCTAGTACAGATGCCCGTGCTCCAGAGGAGGCAAACCTCTGCCAAGGACAGGTTCCTGCCCTAGTGACTCCCCAGGCACTGAGAGCCTCAGCATTTTTTTTTTTTTTTTTGGCGGGGGGGAAGGCAGGTACCAGGGACTGAACTCAGGGGCGCTCAACCACTGAGCCACATCCCCAGCCCTATCTGGTATTTTATTTAGAGACAGGGTCTCACTGAGTTGCTTAGTGCCTTGCCATTGCCAGGGCTGGCTTTGAACTCTCGATCCTCCTGTCTCAGCCTCCCGAGCGCTGGGATCCTAGGTGTGCGCCACTGCGCTCGGCCAGCCTCAGCTTTTCTGATCCTGCTTCAAGCCTTGTGTTTGTATACTTTGTTCTGCTGCTGGTCCCCGCTCGGTTCTGAAGCCAGGCGAGGTTCACTGGGTCACAGCACCCCTGGCAGAATCTGACCTGGCAGGTGCTGTGCACACAGGAAGCAGGAAAGGTTTGTGAGGTGAGTTCAGCACCACAAAGCTGGTTACCCCAGAGAAATTGTAGAGACTGACTGGTTCTGTTGGAGCTTTCTCTAAGGGCTGGATGGGGAACATCCCTGGCTCTGGGGGCCCTCACAGTCTCAGCTACCTAGTCTTTTCACAACCTTTTAAGAGTGTGAAGACCATCCTTAGCTTCTAAGACAGGGCAGTGGACGAGGCTTGTCTTTGAGGCTAGTGTGTCAACCCCACTAGTAAAGGGGTTGCTGTGGATCATTTAGGGAAAGGGCTGATGGAGGGTGAGGCCGACCAGCAGGCTCTTCCCGTGCTCAGCGCCTCCTGTTACCAGCCTTTTCTCCCCCACCGTCTCCTCTCCCCCTCCCCCTTATTCTAGAAGGAATTAGAAACACTGTGGCATAAAAAGTTAGCAGCTAAAGCACAGCAGTTGTCGCCCTTCAGGGCCTGTAAGAAACTTCAAGTGGAAGTTCCTTCCGGGTCACGAGAGAAGTGTCAACACCTGGGGCCGGGGGCAGGAGGGGGGACCTCTCTGGTCATCCCTGCAACTTTTTAGGTACACCCCACTTGAGGTGGTTGTGGTTTAGGGGCTGAGTTCCCAGGAAGGCAACGTGGCGGGTTCCAGGCCTCAGAAGCACCAGGATACATTTAGTTTTAAAAATGACAAGTTTGAAAAGAGTGCTCAGACCAAGTGTTCAATGTCCACAGCACACGGTGAAGGATTCCTGCCACAGGATGCATAGATCACGGGCCTCGGATCTATGCAAAGTTTGAGCAAAATGTGGAAAGAAAGAAGACATTGTTATTCCATTTAATGAAGATCCAGAAAAGACAGGAAATTTTGAAAATAATGCAGGTTACAACCATATAAGAAACTGCAAAAGCTAAAGTTAAAGAATAGGGAATTTTGACCAACTTTTGCCTTTGAGGGGCTCACAAAAAAATATTGTGACATCCTAATGAAATCAGAAGAAACTATAGAAAAATATGTAAAATATATACATGAACAATATAAATTGTTTAAAATGTTTGGATAATTATCAAACTTTCATCCAGAGTTTCCTTAGAACAAATTTTTTAGGTTGCATATACTAGAATAATATCTGCCAAAACACATATTGAAGTATCCTGTTACAGTTTGTGAGAATTATTTAAAAGAATGTTTTACCTAAATACATAAATGTATTTGTTATCAAAGTAAGCAAGACTCAGAATTGGTGATCACATAAGAACTCTCATGTAAAAATAAGATGATATTATTGTAACTAGTATTAAAAATCAGTAAACTACCCTCCTGGCAAAAGTCCCTTACTTATATTTGCTTATTACAAAGCAATAATGGTTTATTCTTTTATAATCATGTATACCAATTTTCTTTACAAAGTATTTTTATAGACCTCTTCACACTGTTGTACCTTTTCCTCTTATGAAATATACATCCATAAAAATGCATGGATTTTTTTAAAATTTTTATTCTAATTTGTTATATATGACAGCAGAATGCAAAAATGCATGGAATTTCTCTGACAGTTTGCCAAATAATTATGAGAGTTTTTACACTTACACTGGGATGCAGAAACTGCTGGGACAGGAAGCTCTCCCTCATCACAACTTCATCCTTCTTCCCAGAGTTGGCACTAACCTGAATTTTTTTTTTTTTTTTTTGTACCAGAGATTGAACTCAGAGGCACTTGAACACTGAGTCACGTCCCCAGCCCTATTTTGTATTTTATTATAGACAGGGTCTCAATGAGTTGCTTAGCACCTCACTAAATTCCTGAGGCTGGCTTTGAACTTGAAATCCTCCTGCCTCCACCTCCCAAGCCACTGGAATTACAGGCATGCGCCACTGCACCCAGCTCTAATCTGAATTTTAATAATTATTCACTTTATCATTTTCTACTCCTAAACACTATAAATTCACTTTGTCTGATTTTAAACTTTCCTATATTTTTATTTTGAAACATCTCAAACCCACAGAAAGGTAACAAAGTAGTATAACGAACCTTTGTATAGTCTTCACCTAGATTCCAAATGTTAACATCTTACCATGTTTTCTTTATAGCTCCATAAGTGGGTGTATATTTATTTTTAATTTGCAGAACCACTTGAAAATAAGTGCTTTTGATTTTGAACTTTATATGAACAGACTTGCACTATGCATATTATTTTTATCTTTTTTTCATTTTTTATAAAATTTGGGAGATTGATTCATGTTGTTACAAAGTTATAATTTGTTCATTTTATATTATTTTATGAATTACATAGTGTAGTTTCTTTATCCTTTTTATGTTAAGACATTTGAGTTAACTCACATTTTTCCTATTGTAAGCAATATTGGTATAAGCACTGTTATATGTGTCTCTTGATATATATATATGCATTTCTGTTACTATATATCAGTGTAGAAGAAATCAAGTGTATGCATGCTCAGTTTTACTATATAGCATGAAACTTTTTCCAGAGGTACAGTTATTCTCCCTTCTCTCAGCAACATATTACTGTTTCTGTGCTCTGCATCCTTTCTGATGCTTAGCATCAAAAATTTAAATTTATGCCAATTTCATATGTATATAATAATATCTCCTTGTATATATTATATACATATGAAATTGGCATAAATTAGTATTTCCCAAATTACTAACCCTGATCCCCTTTTTATGTTTATTAGTGATTTTTTTGGTAATAGTACTAAGAAATAACTTTGTTAAGTGTAATAATGTCATTTTAAAGAGGTATATGAACTACGTAAGAGTGCAACTGGGGAGGAGGGCAGGGAGGCACGGCACTTCCCTGTCACCTGGGCTCCCAGGACAGTGGCCTCCAGAAAGCTCCAAGGGCGCCAGAGTAGCTTCCTGGGCCAGTACTCTGTCCCATGGTGCCAGAGGACCAACACTTGGGGGGAAAAGTCGCACTTCACGAGTTTGTACTTGCTGGTCTTTTTTCCCCCGGCTCTGAGGTCAGGAAATCCAGACAATGGAGCCCAGGTTAACAAGCATATCTTGATGTTTTAGCTCATCAGAGCCTTACCAAGGTTGTTATTAGTTTTTGCAGGCTTGGGGATCGAATCCAGGGCCTAGAGAGTGCAAAGTAGGTGCTCTGCCACGGAGCTACACCCCGTCCAGCTACTATTTGTGAATGTTGAGCTTAACACACATCCTCCTCAGTTCTGAGCCAGCCAGAGGGCCAGAAGGAGGATCCGTCTCCCCAGAATGTGCAGAGTGTTGCTGCTGCAGCCATCAAAAGAAATTCTAGAAAGGGCATTCTCATACCAGGGCAAATCTTCTGGTCACCAGAGCCATTTTCAGGGACTGGGGTCCAGCTCAGCAGCCAAGCACATATGTAGCAGGCTTGAGGCCCTGGGTTCACCCAAGACAGGATTAAAGCTATATTCAGGAGGATTTTAAACTATGGAATTCACAGGAGAAAATAAAGACAGGAAAGAGGTGTAAGCCCCAGGGGTCTGAGTGTTCCCCCCCCCTGGTGCCCAGGAGGGCAGGGGAGGCAGGGAGGCTGAGCTGGGGGAGGGGTTCGCCAGACACACTGGGCGGCCCTTCTCAGCCTGCCGGCCTTGCAAGAAGGGCCTCCTCTTCCCCTCACGTTTGGTTTCCACCTTCCTCCCTTTTCATTGTGCCACTGGGTCCTTTAAAATGTGGTTAGACACCAAGGACTTGTGCAGGCAGGAGGCAGCTTATATAGCGCTTTTAATGTGTTTAAGGTTTATTTTCCAGTATCTAGTGGTGTTTGCTGTATTTTTTTAAAATTAGTTATTTAATCTAAACTGTATAATTTTCTTTCCATGATTTTAACTTTCAGGGGATTCCCACTTCTCTTTCCCCTCGCAGCAAATGATGTGTTTATTAACATTAGAGTTAAAGATTTGACAATTGAGTAGAAAATTTTAGGTAGTGTTACTAGATATTCAAAGTTTCAGATTTTTAAATTTATTGTTGAAGTTAGTGTGTCCTTAGAAAAACCACATAAAACAAAAAGGGGCTGTTGGCAGAGTAACTGTGGAGCACCCGGTTAATACATAATGAATGAGTCTGCGTAATGGATAGTTTTTACTCATAAAATTTTTAAGTGACTCACAGATGTGTGGCCTTGCAGCTGTTCCTCCCTGGCTGATTGTGACTCAGAGAGAAGCCTATGCCAGGGAATCCTGGCAGCAGCCCTGGTCCTTGTGATGCTCCCCTGCGGGAGCCATTCCTTGTTGGGGGTGACGGTGACCAGGCCGTAAGAGGCCACAGGGTGAGGCTGGTGGAGAAAGAGCTATCTGCCAGCAGCTGAGAGGGCAGCCTCCAGAGCCCTTTCCAAAAGACACGCCCCAGCCTCAGAATTCCTGCTACTTATTGACTTAAGTCCTTCTATTTACAATGACAACCCCAAATAATTCCCCAGCCCATTGTCCACCAGGCCCCGCCCCTGCTAATGTAGAAAGAGTGTTAGCCCTTGTGACTTTCCTGGGTCACCCTGGCCTGCAGGGTGCTATTGCTCAAACCTGACCAGGCATAGGAGCCGCCCACTGGCACTAGCTACAGAGCTGATCTCTGATTTAGAAGGCCTGGGTCAGGCATGGGGGAGCTTTCAGAGACAAAGCCAAGGCCTGGGGTGCACTTCAGGGGTAGAGTGTGTGCTTAGCATGTGCAAGGCCCTGGGGTCCAAACCCCAGCACTCAAAATGCCAAGCATGAGATTGATTTTATTCATGTCACTACAATAGGGAGAAGCCCCAGAATGGAGATCAGAGGTCTCTGACCACACCGTCCTGCCCTTGGCCACTGAGTCCATAAGTTTGAGGCCAGCCTGGTCAAAATAGAGACCCCATCTAAAAACAAACAAACGGATGAAAAGAATTGTTCCCCTGAAACCAGCCAGACCCAGACACAAACATTTCCTGTTCAGTAATGGGTGGCTCCCTCCATTGGTCCTAGCATAATCATCCAGGTACAGCTGTGTGTCCCTCCTGCTCAGCCTTTGGAATAGCTGGGACCCCAGGGGCATGCTCCTGCACCCAGCAGGGGACAAACAATTCCAATCTCAGTAATCATCTGTGGACAAAGAGCGTGAAGGTGCAGGGTCAGGTCTGGCATGTCACAGTGCACAGGGGTGAAGCTGGTGGGGAAGATGGCACGAAAAGGGAGGACCTGTGGAGGTGGGGCTTTGTGGATCCCAGGCGCATTCTGTTGCCGGCAGTGCCAGGAACCTCCATTTCTGGCAATGACAAGATTCAGGAACAGGTGCAGCTGGTCACACCTCGAGATGCCCTTCACGGCAGCCTGTGAAGCCGAAGGAACCCTTTGACTCTGTGCAGTGCTGGGGATGGAACCCAGGCCCTTGCTCATGCTGGACACGCGCTCTACCGCTGGACTGCACCCGGCCCCACTCCTGGCGTTTCTTGGTTGTGTTGCCGTCATGGGATAGATAACCAGATGAACTGAGAGGCTGAGATGTGGCTCAGGCAAGACCAGGACATCGAGGAGCCGCTAGCCCTTCTCCAGCTTTGCTGTCACCTCTGCTCACGGGGCAATACATTCCATGATGGGAGAAGAGACTCTTGGCAGATGACACACAGAGGGCCCATAGCATGGATGGCCCAGCCTGCCCTGTTGAGGGAGCTTGACCTTGGTGACCTTTGCAGGTTCCTGTCCCCTTTCACCTGGAGTTGGTCTGGCTGGAACCACCTGGGACAGCTCCAAGTCAAACCCTAGTGCTGAGCAGGTGACAGGCAGCTCCCAAGGAAACTGGGCCTCCTCTTCCCTGGCGCAGACTGCCTTCTGCTGCTTGTCCCCACCCCGGCTCAGGTCAGGGGCCAGTGAGGTACAGAATGCACGTGTAGAACAGGCAACCTGAGGGCACTCTTGCAGGCACTGTCTCCAGACTAAGGCTGAGGGATGTGGCAGTGTCCCTCAGCAGGGGCAGCAGGGGAACGGGGGAAGCTGGGGCTATGAGCAGAGGGCTACTGCGGCCACGGGAAGCCCACCATGGCCCCTGCCTCACCCTCCTCTTACCCTCTGAATTCTGACTCCACTTGGCCAGACCCAGTGGGAGCCAGGAAAGGAGGGAGGCTCCGTTTCGGCCTGTGCAGGTGGCCCCTCAGAGCGCGGGCAGAGGCAGAAGGTCAGGCACAGCCATGAGGAACGCCCGCCTTGGGTCCTCCCTGTGGGAAGCAAAGCCAGCCTCGGAATGGCTGGTGTTCCTTGAAAGCATGGAAAGAACACCTTCCAGAGGACAGTAGTTGCCTCTGGGGACACTGAATGTATGCTCATTTATTGCGTTCTCTGTTTTTACCTATTTACCTCTATAGGGGAGGGAGGAAATTTCTCCTCCACCCTCTGAAGTTTAGCTGGAATGAATGGACAATTTGTTGAATAGAAGAAAAGACAAACTTGTTAATGCGCAGAAGGGAAAAGTCACAGTGAGGGGGAGTTACAGGAGTGTGATCACCCACATCCCCAGTGTGACCTGGAAATGGACACACCCTTTCTTGACAGGGGGTGTGAAGAGGAGCAAATGGTTTGGGGGACTCAGTGGGTCTGGAGAGCACACCATGGCCTGGGACAAAGTCTGTTGGAACAGGCAGTGGCCTCTGCAGGAGTCACAGTAGGACAGAGAGCGGGGACAATGGTGTGTGGCCGAGGCGGTCCAGGGGTGTGACAGACTCCAGCCTTTCTTCCTGCAGTGAGTTCAGTTGTCTCGGGTCAGTGATGTTGCAGAGAGGCCTGGAGGCCACTGTGCTTCTCCTTTGGCAATCCCTGATCCCTCAGTGGATAGGGGACTTTGCAGAAGTTCTCTTCCCTCCCCTGGTGGGACAGGGAGGCAGGGAAGGTGCCAGAGTCCTGGCTTCTAGGAGGTGCCCTGGGCCTCTCTTGGGTAGGGTTTCCTGAACCTGAGAACTTGTGTAGCTGAACTTCAACAATGTTGTGTTGCTCAATAATGAAACCTGACACAACCGTCTGAACTAGTGAGTCAATAAGCCTGGTGACAGGAAGCAGCACCGGAGCAGGCAGCTCAGAAAACCCTCCGTGTCCCTGAGAAGGGTGCCTTGGGACCCTGCCTAGCCTGAGTGGTTGAGGGGAGAGGAGCCCAGGTCCTTGGATGCTGGGATGGCTCCTGGGGTGGTGGCAGGACTGAGAGGGACCAGGTAACCCAGGAAGGTGACCAACAAGGAAGCTCATGTACGAGCTGCGGTTTGGGGTCCACTTCTAGGCAGGATGGGTGACTTGAAGTAGAACGAACAGATATAAAGAGACAGGTAGAATGGGGAGGAGAGGACAGACACCTCCACCTAAAACCTCCCACTGAGTTCCCCATCCCTCCACTCCCAGGCCAGTCTGGAATTTCTGGGAAATCTAAAAATCTTCACTAACAATCTTAAAGTTATTGGAAATTTACCCACTTATGAAATTTGCCCTGTGCGCTGCTCATTAACCCACTAATACTTTTTTTTTTTGGAGGGGGATACTAGGGATTGAACCCAGAGGCACTTAACCACTGAGCCACATCCCCAGCTCTTTTTCATATTTTATTTAGAGACAGGGTCTTGCTGAGTTGCTTAGGGCCTTGCTAAGTTGCTGAGGCTGGCTTTGAACTCACGATCCTCCTGTCTCAGCCTCCTAGTCACTGGCTTAACACCTATATTTTTAAAATGGATTGAGCAAAGGGAGATACGAAACCTACAACGTGGTGCTTCCCCAGGTTATCTAACCATCACCTGAGGACCCTGAGAACTGCCAGACCACCACCAGCCATCCTGGGATCACCCATGCCCAGCCCATGCCCAGCCCTCACCAAGCTGCCTTTAGAAGAAAAGCCGGGAACCCAAGCGTGTCCCTCTCGTGGTGGCCAGGTTCCCCCTGGACATGTACTCCTTGCTTTAATATCCGACACGTGCTGAAATTCTCCTCCATCACCTGCATCAGGGACCCATCATCCTGGGTTGAGGTCCTCCTCTCTGGGACCGCCTAGGACCGCTTCAGCTGACAGACTCCCTGGGCACCTGACTGAATTCCACCTACAGCCCTCCTCCTGGGAGCTCACATGATAACACGGGGCTCATGCTCTTTCTAATGTGACCACCCCCATCCTGAAAGCATGGGTCCACCCTGTAACAAGACACTCAGGGAGTCCAGGAACTTCGGGGCTCCCTTGCAGGAACAAAAGTGGACAAATATTTTGTTATTCAACAGCTCCCCAGGACAGTGCAAGGGACCAAAGACACCCTCCCTTTCTGCCTCCTCTCCTCTGAGCCACGCAGAGAGCCACACTCTGAGAAGGCCTCTCATGCTGACCTGTCTGCCTGGCCATGTCTCCAACCCTCAAACAAGGGCCAGGAGAAACCCCCAGGAAGCTACAGTGCTTTTATGGGGAGGGGACATGTTCACTGAAAGTCGTACCACCAGACGCCACGGGGGCCCCACGCAACTGCTAAAAGAACAACCAGGAGTACTTTCAGGATCCCAGCTGGCCAGCGGGGCAGGCACTCAGGCCTCACGTCTCCTCGTGTGTGGCTTTTAAAGAACATTCCTATAGGTGGATGTAACTTGGGGCTCAGTTTCCTATTCATTCTTTAAAGGTGAGATAGGATAGGAGGAATAAAAATAGGTAGAAAAGAGACTTAAGGGAAGAACAAGACTGATTCAGAAGTCTCTCAGACTTTTCCAGGCCTGCTACCCCTACGCCAGTCTCTAGGCCTGTACTCCCAAATTTCAGGGAGATTTGTAAATCTACCTGTGCACTATTATTTAACGCCCATAAAGAGATTAAGCAAAGAGAAACATTATCTTGAGAAACCTATAATTTAGGGGGTTTTCCAGCACTATCTATTGATCAGATAATGAAAACCATATCCATCTGAGGATCCTGACACTGACCAGACCACCCCAAGTCGGCCTGGGATCACCAGACTGATATCATTCCTATATACCTTCCATGGTTTCCTTTAAAAGAAGAGCTGAGAACCTCTGAACTGAGTCTCTCGCTCTGGAGATGACCCCTGCTTCCCCTTGAATGTATCTGCTGCTGTGAGCAGACCGTGCTGTCAACATGGACCAAACACCTCTCCACAGTGTCGGAATGGATTGGATAACAATGGATTCGCAGGCTGCATCACCTTTAGTGGTCAGTTCACCAGATACTTGTGAGTCACCCGACCGTCATAAGGTGGGCAGATAGTCTCCATCTCTCCTATCTATAACACCGAGTCACACAGCACACTTCACACAGAGATGTCTGTCACAGGAATACAAAGAAAGGTTAAGGCAGGGTACAGGCTGCAGAGCCAAGAGCCCAGGCAGAGGGACATGTGACTTCAGAGTCAGAGTCACTGTAGGTGGTCAGAAAAGAATTCTAACAAACCAGTTCCACAGAGTTGTCAAAGCAGAGGGTCTGGATGGACGGATGGACAGCAGTTTCAGAAGTCAGCTTAGAGTGTCGGCTCAAGGTATCAGCTTGGCGTGGGCCTTCATGGTTGTCATGGGCAGAAGAAACCTTGCTCTGCTAAAGCCCAATAGAGCAGGAAAATGCAGGTTTGTCACTGTAGAGATTTCTTGGGAAAAAAAATACCACTCATGATCTGGAAAATGACCAGGCCCACCGGACAACTCAATGAGATCTCACCTTTGCATGGTTCCCAGAGCAGCCTGATCTCCCTCTTGGTGCCATCTCCCTCTCCTGGAGCTAAGCCCCCAACCAAAGCTGGGCCTGCATGTCCTGCTCCTAGGCTCAGTTTCCTTGCCACTGTCATGAGTCAGAAGTCCCTGTACCCAGCATCAAACTCCCAATCTACTTGAACACTCATGACTAAAGCAAATAAATCTGTGTAATTAATGTGTTTGAATTGTTGTAGTATGTGACATGTTTATACACGTAACTGCATAACTAAGTTCTAAAATGGTAATGAAGTAGCTGGGCATGGTGGTACATGCTTGTGATCCAGGCCATTTAGGAACCCGAGGCAGGAGGATGGCAAGATTGAGGGCAGTCTGGGCAACTTAGCAAGACCTTCAGCAACTTTGCAAGACTGTCTCAAAATAAAAAAATAAAAAGGGCTAGGGATGAAGCTCAGTGGCTGAACGTTCCTGGGATCAATCCCCAGTATCATCAAAATAAACAACAACAACAAAAAACAGGTAACTAAGTAAAATATTTTTTAGAGATGTCTTCTTTCTTTTTCTTTGTTTTACATTGCTGGGGACAGAACCCAGGGCCTCAGATGTGCTAGCTGAGTGCTCTATCACTAAGCATATCTCCAGCCCGGGGTGGGGGGTGTCTTATACGAGCACCGTATTGGATGGAAAGAAATTCACTTTGACATCTAGTTTTCCTATAGACTCTGTATCATTTCAAGTGAAATTCTTAATTTTTCAGTGCCTATTTTCTCCCCAAATTGAATTAATAATAGGTGTCCCTACTTCAGTAAAATAACATGATGTCTGGGGTTTGCTTTAAAATACCTGAGGTTTGGACTGGGGCTGTAGCTTAGTGGTAGAGCGCCCACCTTGCATGTTTGAGGCACTGGGTTTGATCCTCAGCACTACATAAAATAAATAAAAGATATTGTGTCCAGCTACAACTAAAAAATAACAATTAAAAAAATACCTAAGGTTTACTAAAAAGAACAAGTAAAAAAAAAAATTAAATAAAATACCCAAGGCAGGGCACTGGGGTGTGCTCAGTGGTCAGGTGCTCCCTGCACATGTGAGGCCCTGATATGCACTCCAGCAACACGACAAAAAGGGTGGGTGAGGAATAGATATAAGATTGACACATGCTATCATTTGTGCATGTGTGCTGGTGATAGAACCCAGGGCCTCACGCATGCTGAACATATACCCTATCTCTGAGCCTCGTCCCTAATTTATAGCTGAATGCTGAGCATGTGGAGTCTCATATCCTGCCCTTCTTTCTACCACCATGCTTGTGAAAATTTCTAAAATAAAATGTTAAAAAAAAATGCCTGGCCTTGCCTAACACATGACATCACCATAGCTTTGAACAGTGTCTTTGAAGCACTTTTTATTTCTTAGAGAAGGCTGCTGCCTGAACACCAGATCAAGTTTTACACAGCAGCCCTAAAATTGTTGCATCATACTGTGAGGTCCTGTCGACAGGGAGACAAAAAATACACTAGAACCCAGGGGAAGCACAGCTATGCAAGATGAAGATACAACTTTCAACGATGAGATGCTCTGTGGAAGATCTGACCTAGTGTAAAAAGTGGGATCCCATCTGGGAAGACTGGTGATGCAGGAAATAAATGTGCAATACATCAAAAATATGTTGTCCAGTCACTGACAATTCATTTCTAGAATTCCATTTGTGTAACGCTTCCAGTCTCATAAATGATAAATAGTAAGGTTTTACTTATAACTCGTTGGTCCCAGAGGCAGGTGAGCAGGGAATGGAAGGGGCTTTGAGGAGGCGGGTTAACCCTCACCCTGGTCCTGCTGACGCTCGGCTCTGTGGGTCGAGGGAGTTTGCGTGCCAGCAGGAGAATCCAATAAATGTAGGAAGCCAAGCCTATTAAAACACAGACATGACTGTGAGATGCGCAGTATGGGCCATGTAGAAGGAAAAGCATTGACATCCGTTCTGTAACAAATTATCAAAAATCATTAACAACATGGAGGGAAGTTATACTTGAGAACAAATTCTTGTTGGCTCCTTTGAAACCCCTGAGTTTTCTGTTATCATACAAAGGGAATTTTCTAGAGACAAGTAATAAGTCTACTTTGAAACCTGGGAGGGAAGCCTGCCTGCTCCTGCACCAGAGATGGGGTGTCTGTTGGTCCACACCATGAACCGGGCAAGCCGGGAGCAGGGAACTCCAGGTCTCCTGGATGGCGAGGAACCCTGACTATTCTGAGACGACAAACATGAAGAAAGGCAACATGCATCTCGCTGAAATTGAAAAAAAAAAGGACCCCAAATTACTCAGTAGCAGCTCCATGGCTGGATGCTGTGAGCCCATCTCAGTGAGCGCAAAGCAGCTCGGCTGGTCCAGGAGATGCATCAGCAGAGGTTTATTACTTGTCTCAAGCAAGACGCACACTGGAGTTGATTTGCAAAGCAGTGTTCTCACCACACAAA
Organism: Marmota flaviventris; assembly: GCF_047511675.1. Classification (NCBI taxonomy): domain Eukaryota; kingdom Metazoa; phylum Chordata; class Mammalia; order Rodentia; family Sciuridae; genus Marmota; species Marmota flaviventris. Next base: position 2,724,408 of record NC_092505.1, on the reverse strand, counting down.
GACAGCCCGGGATTTTAGTGGGGAGGCTTACACATATTCACAGAGGGAAGATGCACTGTCACATGTCCAGGCAGACACATTCCTGAGCACTTTCAGTTCAAGGTCAGAGTCACATGTTCACACAGAGTCGGTGGGCACATTCCTTGAGCATAGAATTTAGTCCTTGTAAGTTTTCCAAAGAGCCTTAGCTGAAACAAAAAGGAAAACAACTTTGAAAACCCATTAGCAGTCTTTTAACTGGGCAGCAGCTTCCCCCATAAGTATCAGAGCCTGGCCCCACACAGTGTCAACCTTGCCTAGCTAGCTGCTCAAAGTTGCCCCAATTTTTTAAATCATTAAACACCCCCATCATTGCCAAAACAAAAACAAACAAACAAACAAAAAAACCCACAAAACAAACATGAGTTACAGAACTCTTTGGCAATACAGGATCACTGATGGTCCAAAGAGTTGTCTCCAAATAAGACAGAAGTTGTTTATTGTTTAGCAAACCCTTTGGTCCTGGGAAAAGATAGTATAGAGAAGGCCTGTGGGAGAATCTGAGTAAGGTTCTTAAGGGACTTTGATAACTTTTACATAACCTTAGCCAACACGAAGTTAATTACACACTATTTCCATCTAGCTGTTAAAAAAGTACACATCTTTTAAAAATATTTTTCTAGTTGTGGATGGACATAATACCTTTATTTATTTATTAATAATTTATTAGTTGTATCTGATGGACCTTCATTTATTTTTTTTTTTAAAGAGAGAGTGAGAGACAGAGAGAGAGAGAGAGAGAATTTTTTTTTAATATTTATTTTTTAGTTTTCGGCGGACACAACATCTTTGTTTGTATGTGGTGCTGAGGATCGAACCCGGGCCACACGCATGCCAGGCGAGCGCGCTACCACTTGAGCCACATCCCCAGCCCAAGGACCTTCATTTATTTATATGTGGTGCTGAGAATCAAACTCAGTGCCTCACAAATGCTAGGCAAGCACTCTACCACTGAGCCACAACCCCAGCCCTATTTTGTGTTTTATTTACAGACAGGATCTCACTGAGTTGCTTAGCACCTTGCTTTTGCTGAGGCTGGCTTTGAACTCATGGTCCCCCTGCCTCAGCCTCCCAAGCCACTGGGATTACAGGTGTGTGCCACCATGGCCAACTAAGATTTCTTATTTGAATTGAAAGTAGTGAAGAAAGCCAGACATGGTAGTGCACCCCTGCAATCCCAGCAGCTCAGGAAGCTTAGGCAGGAGGAATGCAAGTTTGAGACCAGCCTCAGCAACTTACCAAGACCCTGTCTCAAAATAAAAAGGGCTGGGGATGTGGCTCAGTGGTTAGGCACCCCTGGGTTCAATGCCTGGTACCAGGAAGAAAAAAAAAAAAGTGAAAGAGACACCCATTTGCAGGACATCAGAATATATCATCCAAATGTGCCTCGTGGGTATAAGCTGATTATTTTGAAAACCAGCAGACATTAAAGCAGTTCTGAAAAGGGAGCACAGGGTATTTTGTAAGGGAAATGCACATTCATCAAAGAAATCATCATTTGTAAGAGTGGACTCTCTCTCTCTCTCTCTCTCTCTCTCTCTCTCTCTCTGAAAGATGACTACATCACAGGAGACTGAGATCTGCAGAAGGAGTGCTACCTAGGTTTACCTGGCCACCTCCCCCTTCCCGCCTCCCACAGCCTCCCTTCCTTTACCTGAAGGAGGTATCTAGGCTCAGTTCTGCAGCCTCTTGGAGTTCACTCATCCCTGAGTTCCTCCTCCTACATAGAAGAGACACGTGTCACCACACCCCCATTGGTCTGTCCCTTGTTTATATCCCTTTTCTAACAGGGGCCCAGGGAGACCTAGAAGGGAAGAAGGAAAAGAGAGATCTTTCTGAGTGTGAAGAGCCCTGGGCAGGAGGAGGCCAGCAGGGCCTGGAGCCAGCCTCCAGTTTGTCCAATAGTGTCCTCCTGTAGAAGGACCGGGCAAGGGTCCTCCCGGGCTTGGAACTGCATGAGCTTGTTCTCTTCCCGTTTAACAATGCTGATCACTAATCTTCCACTGATGCTGACTGATACTTGCACATTGACAGAGGTGCCTTTATTTGCAGGTGTGCAAGGTACATGGAAACAGCCTGAGAAGAGAGCTGCCCCAACGCGGAGGCAGGGGAGAGGCGCTCGCCCAGCCACGGAGGAGGGCCACCTTGCGCTGAGGTCTTTCTTTGTTACTGTCATTGGAAATATGTTGCAGATGCAGAAACTGTGTTCTTTGATGTCTCAGGACATCCAGTGGCAGATGCTCATTTCAGCATCATGAGGAGGACAGGCAAGAAGTAAAAACCCTTTTTTCAGTTTGATGCTCCCTTTTGGGCAGACTGTGCCATGCTGGGCCCAGGAAGGTGGTGGGCCAGTCACCTCCCTCTCCCCTCAGGGTGTTTACCCTCAGCCTCCCCAGATGTGCCACGGCAGTCTGAGCCCCTGGAAAGGTCAGCTCTGGGCAAGGAGGTGGGCAGGGCCTTCAGCCAGGCGGTCACTCTTCCTCCCCTCCCTTCGTCCCTCCCTCTCCGCTCCATTCTCCCCACTGATGGCCCAGGCTGAGAGGAGCCTGAGCTCCTCCAGCTAAGGGTGTCTGCACCTGGGGCTCTGTGCTGGCAGAAGAGCCATGGTCCCGGTGACACTGCTGTGGCCAGAGAGGAGAGGAAATGGGAATCTGAAAGCATCCTTCTGTGGCTGGTCCTCAGCTGCACCATCCTTCAAGAAAGTCTGAGGGAGAGTGGCCAGCCAGGACCATGGGCCTTCCAGGGTCTTCCTATGGTGGCCTTGACCATCCAGAGGTCCAGGGAGAATGTGCAACAGACCTGTGAAGCCTGTGCTGCTTATCACCCAAGGGCCCCGCAGAGAGAGCACTGGGCCCTGGATTCTGCAGAGAGACGGAACCACCAGGACAGATGGCTGCAGCTCTATGTCTGTCTCTATCTATGGAGAGAGACGGATTTTAAGGAATTGGGGACTGGCACGTCTGCAGTTTTGTAGGGAGGTTCAGACTTGCCCTGTGCAGTTTTGGAAACTAAAGTGTGCTGAATCAGATGGACACAGACTGTCAGCAGCAGGAAGGATTTCTGCACGTTCACCTGTGCACAGGAGCCTCACTGAGTAGTAAGCTCAAAGGAGGGCCAGGGGTGAAGACCAAGCACCCTCTTCATGGAGTTGGGAAAGGGGGGCCTGGAGGCCGTTTTAGAGGGCAATGCTTTTTTAGAGAAATCAGTGGGTCTGAAGGACAGCAGCCTGAGACAGCGTTCCTCTGGGAGAGGAGGTAGCAACAAGTAGGAAGGGGAGGTGAGACTGTGCTAGAACAAAGGTGCTCTCCTGCAGGAGGAGGACCTGTGTGTCCCCAGGGAGATGACCAGCACAGGACAAACTGGTGTGCACCTCCTAGCCTCCTTTGCTGGGAGTTCAGGGAGGGAACTAGCCAATCACACTTTTTTGGAAGACCTTTCTTCAGTCAGCAAAAGAGGCTTCATGGAGCCTTCCCCATCCCTGTGCCAGAGTGGGGAAGTCCCTGGTTTCCTCTAGTTCTAAATGTTCTGAAGCATCATTTTCCAAGTTTGGACACAGGGCAAGCTGCAGGCGGGAATTCTAGCAAGATGTGAGGTTGCAGCGGGAGACCCAGGGCAGTCGCGAGGCAGGAGCCCTTCCTTACTGGGCCCTGGGGCTCTTCTCTGAGGCCTTAACATATGAAAGAGACCCCTCAACGTTGTGGAGGGTCATCTCCTTCACTCAGATCTCCTTATCAAAGTGTCAGCCTTGCTGGGCATGGTGGTGCCCAGCTGTAAGTAAGCCAGCTACTTGGGTGGCTGGGCAGGAAGATCTTAAGTTTAAGGCCAGCCTAGAAAACTTAGCAAGACCCCGTCTCAAAACAAACAAACAAATGGCTGAAGGTGTATCTCAGTGGTAAGGTATCCCTGATTCAATCTCCTGTACCAAAAAATAAAATAATTGAATTTTTAAAGTTCAAAATATAAAATGTTAGTCTTATCTAAAACTGCTCCTTCACAGAAACGTCTCATCTACCTTTCACCATTTAATTGGGCACCACGGCTAGCCTTGTTGACACCCATAACCAACTATTGTTACAGGGCAGTGAAAGGACACTCCCAGAGTCCTCACAAAGTCCAAGGACCACACCACACACCGGAATCCTACGCAAGAGATTTACTGTCGGTAACAGGAGGCAAACCGACAAGGCCGTCCCTGGGAGGAGAGCAGCAGCCTGTGGCACTCACAGAGCAGCTCCATAGCCCGCAGGAGGAATCTCGTAAACTGCTTAGGAGCCTAAGCTGGGAGGGGTCGATCCTTTAGCAGGCACACGTCTTATGGGAATTTGGAAGTCATGCAGTTTTGCCTCAGAATCCAAACTTTGGAACCTCTAGGTAAAATGGCTCCCAACCTCAGATGGTGAATCTGATGCCAATAGCCAGGCTATATGGACAAGGACCAAACCAACTCCATTTTTCCCCGAGACTCCACGTCATGTAAGAAATGCTTCTGCCATGGAAAGCCCACCTCTGTGCCCACCAACAGTTGCTTGGCACAGCAAGGTTGGCAACAGAAAATGGCGATCCTTATACAATGTGGAAGTGTTCTCTCTTTGGTTTCTGCTTCTCTTGGACAATGTATCCAATCTCTGAGTGTCTACATGTTAGTAACCATTCTGTAACTTACACACAACTAGGGACGTTTTGGCCCACTCTCTTTTCTGCTTATGATTTTAGATCTCATGACATTTGTGCTTTTGAATCAGCAACAGCCACTTGTGCTTTAATATGGTTTTGGACTATAAAAGGTGTACTCAACAGGAGGGGGTCAAAGGATGTAGACTTGCAGCCTCCCTCTTAGCCCACCAGCTGATGGATCTGGACCGCCAACTGGTGAATAAATTTGTCTCCTGTTTTAAGATCGACTCGGTGATTTATTGCTATCTTGCCTTAACACTGTCATAGGCACCTGTCCTTATGTAGCAGAGACAGTGCCTGGTGGGTGCACTGGTGACTTTCACAGTGTTTTCTCAATGAGCTTGCTCCTGCTGTGGTCTGTTACCTTCCTGGAAACAGAAAGCACACTGGGCTCAGGCACAGTCCACTGTCTGTCCAGGAGCCCATTTTTGACTGTAATCCTAGGTTTCCAGGAGGCTGAAGCCAGAATGTTGCTTGAGTCCAAGAGTCTGGGGCCAGCCTGGACAATGTGATGAGAAAAAAATTTTTTTAATTGAGCAAAGCAGGCTTGTCACTTCAACCATGATGTCATTTGCCATGAGGGATAGAATCAATGCTTTCAAGCTGAAGTTAGAATTCTGGAGAGCTTATGTTTGTCATTATAAACTTGACCATGTTCCAATACTAACTGATTTTTTTTCTGTGTCTGTGTCAGTGTGTGTGTACACTAAGGATTGAATCCAGGGGTGCTCTACCACTGAGCTATACCCCCAGTGCTTTCTGTTTTTTTGAGAACTTGCCTTAAAAAAACCTGCAACCCTCCTGCCTCAGCCTCCCTAGTAGCACAGATATGTGCCAGCATGCCCAGCACTTACTGACTTGTCTGATGAGGCTGAAAGTAATATTTTTATTTATTTATTTTTATTTTATTTCATTTTTTTGAGTTGTTGATAGACCTTTTATTTTATTTTACGTGGTGCTGAGAATTGAACCCAGTGCTTCACAATGCCAGGCAAGTGTGATACCGCTGAACCCCAGCCCCAGCCTCTGAAAGTAATATTATCAACTGTGATTTTTAAATTTTGTTTGGAGAAATGGACCAACATTTGGAAGAGCCACATAACTCAGTGAATTAATATTTCCCAAAAGGTCATGTTACAAAATCACTTGTGGGTAGTGACCCATTAGATGTGCCAGGAAGAACAATGGCTTTCGGTCTAAGAGAGCAACAGTTCATTGATGTGGAACCTGCATCCACACCAACAGTCCTGTAAGAAGGTCCATGTGTCCAGCTTAGCTAAGTACCACGTTACCTGCAAAGGCTGCAGGAAAGCCCCTCTGTTCTCCAAGTATAAACCTCCGCAAGTTCAAATTTTCTTCACACAACCTTTCATGTTGGGCGCAATATCACATGCCTATAAACCCAGTATTCCGGAGGCTGAAGCAGGAGGATTACAAGTTCCAGGCCAGCCTCAGCAATTTAACAAGACCATCTCAGAAAAAATAAAAAGAGATGGGGGTTGTGGCTCAGTGGTAAAGCATCCCTGGGTTCAATCCCTGGAACACCCTCCCCCCCCAAAAAAAAAAAAAAAACCCACAAAAGAAACGTTACAAGTCACTGAATTCAGAGACAGACAAAAGCACTCTAGTGTTCTTTGGTCCAGTCAGACGTAAAGGAGATTCCCAAAAACATAAAACAGTAACTCCCTTTTCATTCTTTTCCCCTTTTTTCTTTTGGGAAATAGTTATTTTTCACAAAACATGTAGTTCAGGTCATCACAGAATAACATGGAATAGGCTTCGTTTTCATAGGTTGATAACCTTTTAGAAAAGCCACTTGAGTTAGCGTCTAGTGTCACGTGCTTTCATCAGCTCAAAGGCTCCTGTGAAGGGACACCTCTCAGCCTCTGGCCAGGAGAGTTTGGACTGGTGTGAGCGGACCCACCCCAAAGGCTCTGTGGAATCTACATTCAGTCTTCTTAGTTCCTTTACACAAGTTAAACTTCTTGCACATTTGAGAAGATGAGAGGGGAGAGAGAGGGCATTAGAGAGATTTGGTAACAAAGGGACCTTAAAAATCATGATACCACCCATACCCATTAGCACAGCTACAACCAGAAAGCCAGAAAATGGGAAGCGTTGGTGAGACTGGAGAGAGCAGAGCTCTCCTGCAGGGCTGATGGGAAGGCAGAAGGGGTGGCCTCACAGAGAGCAAGGGGCTTCTCCTCGTGACCCGCAGCCCCTCCTAGGACTATGCCCCAAGCACTGAGAGCAGGGTCTGCAAGAGGTACCTGCACATCATGATCATAACAGCCTGTTTACAGCAGCACACAGAAGGACCCGCCCAAGCGTCCATCGACAGAAGAGGACAAGTACCAGGTGGCCATCTGTACCATGGAATTTTGGTCAACCTTGAAAAGAAGGACCTTTTGGCACCTGCTCCAACAGGAACCTAAGCCTGGGGCTCTGAGGAATGGTTAAAATGGATCAGAATTCATAGCAAACACAGACAGAAGCTCGACTACTTACTGATTCTGTTTCTCAGACCAGTGAGCCGGCCCACCAGGCTGCAGGCTGCAAGCAGAGGGTGACTTTGACCACCCTGACACTGGTGGCGGGAAACAGAGCAAAGTCTTGGTGGCCCTGTGAGCTGTGATTTCCATGAGAAAAACATCATCCACAATCTCCTTGACTATAGATCTAATTTAGAAATGGGCCCAGTCTTAAAAGAAATTGAAGCTACGGCCTGTTTCCCAAGGTTGCTGCTTTCTAGAAAGCAGAGGGGGCCCTTGGCAGTGGCCTGGGGAGACCTGCCCTGTCTGGCCCCAAATAAATCTCCACTCCTGCCTCACTTTCTCCACCAAGCATCAGAATGTCACAGCCCAGTTCCGGAGTCTGTCCTCTAGGGGAGGTTTGGACAGCCATGGTGGGTGTGATCTGGGGTTGAGGCCAGCAAGGTATGGGAGACCCAGAGAAGTTTCCAGCATCAGCGCAGATGTTCCAGGACAACAGTGGGACAAGGGCCTGGAAAGCTGTCCAAAGCCTCATGTCATCAAGGAAACACAGGGACTATAGAAGCAGAGCCATGTGTTGTCTGTGTGACTGGTTAAAATTCCAGGTAGGTAGGCCCTGAGACTAGTGGCCACCACAGGACTCTCGCCAGGGTGGACTTTCTGCACACTTTTAAGTGATGAACAGATTTTATGTAACCCACCAAGATGGGAAGGCATGCCCATGAGTAAGAAGTGTCACTGTGGTGCCAGGGTTGGAGCTCAATGTATGGTGGACCTTTGATGTGGACAGGTGTGATCAATTATGGCTGTGTGGTGTCCAGCCATGAAACAGGTGATGGGATCCTGCTGACCCATCAATAGTGAAGGGACGGGATGAGAACCTCACAGAGCAGGGTCTTGGTGCCACTGATGCAGCAGTCAGCGCTCAGGTCCCAGCCTCCCAACAGCTCTGCCTGGACAGGTTTGCAGGTTGGGGTTTCCTGATGGTGGGTGACATGTCCCGAGGAGAAAGAGCAGCACACAGCCACTGTTTGTCCTACCACACATGCTGGAAGCAGAGCACTTCCATGACCTTGCAAGTGGACTCTTCTCAGACAGCAGATCCCTGGTGGACAACTTAGCTTGGTTTTGACACTGTCCACCTGGAGACAGTATCAGATCCTATAAGTCAAGGGCTCAGTCCCTGAGACAACCCCTCCTCCGACACCAGTCTCAAGTTGATTGGGATCTGTGCTTCTGACTGACCTTCTGTGAACTGGAGTTTCCCCCATACCCCACCCACCTGCCCCAGACCAGGTTTGACCGTTTGTTAGCAAGACTCACAGAACTCTGAAAGACTCACAGAAACACTGTCCTCATGTTTACCCACTTTTATGAAGGGTACAACTTGGGTTGTGGCCAGCCCCCATCCAGGAGCCCACCAGGAACCACCTCACTGGGACAAAAGATGATCCTGTCACTCTGGAAACTCCCAGGGATTAGGCACTCTGGACTGAACAAGGGTCAAAGGACAAATATTAAGACAAAAGATGTTACCAACACCCCTATTGCTCAGGAAATAGCAAGGATTTTAAGGAGTTCGGTGCCAGTCACCAAAGACAAAGATCAAAGTGTATATTTTTTACTATGAATCACAATTTCACAAATTATGTCCCCCCCCAAATTCATAGGTTGATGTCCTAATCCGTGGTACCTGAGAATGTGTCCTCACTTGTAGATTTTTAAATTTACCAAGTTAAAATGAGGTTTTAGGTTGGGCTCTAATCCAACATGACAAAAATTGATACATATTTATGGGACACACAGACACAGGTGCAGGGAGAGGACTGTGTGACTGCACAGGGTAAGATTGTGGTGATACTTCTACAAACAAAGGGACATCAGAGATGGTCAACAAGCTACCAGAAGCTAGGTAATGCCAAATTCTGCCTCACAGTCTCTAGGGAATGTGGCACATCTTGAGACTGGACTTCTGGCCTCTTGCACTGTAAGAGAAAACATGTTTTGTCTGTTATTTAAGCCACTCAGTTTGCAGTACTTGGTGACAGCAGCCCTATGAAATGGACACTCCTGGTGTAAAGAGACTTGGAATCAGCAAAAGTAAAAAAATAACTAACCCCACTGGGAAACTACACATTCTGTCTAGCTCTCCCTTCTGGGTTACCCCAGGCTAGTTTTTTATTGCCTTTGGACGATTTTCAAGTTTGAGTTTTAGATGAGAAATGATAATAGAAATGACTTTTTTTTTTCCTTTGGTACTAGAGATTGAACCCAGGGGTTAAACTCTGAGCCATATCCCCATCCCTTTTTATATTTCAGAGACAGGGTCTTGCTGATTTGCTTAGGGCCTTGCTATGTTGCTTGGGCTGGCTTTGAACTCACAATCCTCCCTCCTCAGCCTCCTGAACTGCTGGGATTACAAGTGTGCACCACTGCACACCACTGGAAATGATTTTTGTCTGTGTACAAGCTAATGCATTCTGTGTAGTGGAGGGACAACCTTGAGTCCCCCAAACTGTTCCACTCAAAAGCACAATTTTGCACAATTTAAAGCTCATTTAAATATACCTAAACATTAAATGTGTATGTTCTTCATATTCTCCTTTGAACTGCTTCTAACATCTTACCAGTTCCCTATTCAATTAACAAATTCAAAAGCATATTTGCCACATGCCAGGGCATAGCTATATGACAATATGGTTCTTCTCCTTTTTTTGGTCAAAATTATTATTTTTTTTAACATTGGAAAGCCTCAAATTGGGCTGTGGCTGGCATTTCTCTGCTGCATTTTGCTGGGATCTTTGTGGGGGAAGCGAGTGGTGGGGACAGCAGCCCTACCCTGATCTCTTTAGGACTTCATTGTTGGAATTGCTTTCTTGAGAAAATGTGAGGCTTGGGAATGGAGAACTGAGGGTCCTCAGAGCCCCACTGCTCTTCATTCTTCTCAGCTCAGAGGCCTTACGATGCAGGAGGTGCTGGTTTCCTCTTCTGCACTCCAAGAGAGATCCACTGTTGTCCTGCTGGAAGATAGAGGGAACTGGTTCCCAGAAGTGGTTCACCCCGTTTAAACCACAAGGCAAGTGGCAAAGCCACTGAGCATCCAGGACTCCAAGGATAACACTATTCCTGCCTCCTGTGGGCAGGCCTGAGATCGTCTCCAAAGATCCCCTCTCCCCTTGAGTGTGGGCAGGACTTCAACTTGCTTCTGTTCTGCCAAGGGGATGGGATGTCACCATTTTCACGATTACATAAGATTGTAAGTTCTGTCTTCCAAGCAGAAGTTTTGACACCCCAGCTGCCATGGGTGAGCTGCCTATGGCAAGATCCACATGGCCAGAAATCAGGGGAACTCTAGCCAACACTCAGCAAGGAGCTGAGGCCTTCAGTCCATCCATCCACACAGAAGAACTTCAGCCTGCCAACATCCAGACCCTTCCCCAAGGGACCTTCAGATGAGACCCTGCCCTGGCTGATACTCCCACTGCAGAGAGAGGCAAGGAAGCAGAGGACACACTGTGCCATGCCCAGACTCCCGACTCACAGAAATGGAGAACATGATGGGCGCTGTTTTAAGCCACTATGTTTGAAATGATTTCTAGGCCAGCAGTAGATAGTGAAGCAGCATGCTCTAGAAACATTCACCCACCATTCACCATCTCAGGTGCGCGATGCACATCTATCTGTAAAAGAAATAGAGCAAAATTCCTGCTCTGATGGATCATGGATTCTAGAGTTGGATGTGTGTGTGTTAGGCAACAGACGTAAGAAATAAGTGATACAGGGCATTAGCCAGGGTTCTCCCCAGAGACAGAACCAACAGGCTACCCGGCTGGAGACAGGATGCACAGAGTGAATGTACTGGCTTGCATGAGTATGGCAGCAGTGAGAGCCTCACAGCAGGCTGAGTACAGGCTGGTGACTCTGGGATGGCTCCTCCATCCTCGTCCTAAGGCCTCCAAACCAGGGAAGCTGATGGTGTAATTTCCAGTTAAAGGACGAAGACCTGGGAACCTGGAGAAGGGCAAACCTGGAATTCTGGTGCCCAAGCAGGAGGTGGGCATGTCCCAGCTCTGTGGGGTGAGGGGACTCCATTTCGCCTTCTGTGTTTGTTCTCCTTGAGGGCCCTCGGCTGATTGGGTGGTGCTCACCCTGGTCCACATGCTAAACTCTGGAAACACCCCAGCATCCACACCCAAAGTAATGCCTTGCCAGATTTCTGGGGATTCCTTTGTCCAGCCAAGGTGGCATGTAAAATTGGCCATTACAAGTGTCCTAGTCTGTTCAGGCTGTTAGAATACCGCAGACCAGTGGCGTATCAACTCATTTTTTCCCTCATAGTTTTGGAGGTTGAGAGTCTGACATAAGCTGGCCAGCGTGGCTGGGTCCCTGGCGAGGGCTCTTCTGATCTGGGGATGGCTGCCTCCATGCTGTGTCCTCACATGGTGGCAACAGGGTGCTCTGGTTCCTTCCTCTCCTTGCAAGGGCACTAATCCCATCATGGGGCACACCCATGATCTCATCTAAGCCTAATCACCTTGGAGGCTGCATGTTGGTAGCAGGCCCGCCCTGGCCCCTGGGGACTCAACCCCCTGTTCTTTGTTATGCACGTCAATGTGGCCAGCTCACAAGGCTGTGACACGGGCTTGCGGTTCCCTGTTTATCTGCCTGGAGCACATGTGTCTCTCGGGAACATCTTGACCTGTTCGAGCCTCCTGATAGGGGACGGTGACGTGACGGTAACCCAAGGACGCAGTTATTACTCTTCCCTCCTCACTTTTGAGTAATTTCCCGCAGCTGTTAAAAAGATATACAAGGGGAACAAATTTGGCAATAAAGTGCGCACATGCTCACTCCTGGATGAAAAACCTTGGTGTCCTGTGTATTTTTAACCCCGCCGTCCCTCGCCGGACTCAGCTCTGTTAGCCGGACGCGGCATCTGGAGGTTCGCACCGAGATCCGGAAAGTAGGGGTAAGCGTACGGGGCTCACCTTCTAAAGGTAGAAGGGGGAGGATTGGTTTAAAGATAATTTAAAGAGACAGGGTACGTACCATGGGTAACTCAACAGCGAAGGTTCGTCTGGCCAACGAACTAAAAGAGCTGTTAAACACACAAGGAACAGGAATAAAAACTAAGACTGCAACCGAATTCGTTGAAGTTATCTCCCAGGCTTGTCCTTGGTTTCTGACAGGAGGCTTTCTCAATAACAATGATTGGGATTTAGTTTGGCAACAGCTTCCCAGGGCTGTGTTGTCCAGAGGGGATTTTTTGTTGTGGAAAAGTGAAAATCAAGAGAGGTGTCGCGAGCTAGCCCAAGTCAATCAGGACGCCGGCTTCCCACGGCGTAACCTCGAAATGTTAACAGGCTCGGGACAATATGCTGTCATAAATCAGCAAATTAATTATGATCCTGGGGCCTATGCTCAGATAGCCACAGCAGCCGTTCAGGCCTGGAAGGCTCTACCTGTTTCAAATGCTGAAACAAAAATTTCAAAAATTGCTCAAGGACCCTCTGAGCCTTATTCTGACTTCATAGCCCGATTGATGCAGATAGCGGGAAAGATATTCCCTAACTTGGAACAAGCCATGCCGGTCATTAAACAATTTGGAGCAGCAAGTGCCGTTCCAAGTTTGATGCTCAGGGACGCCCACTACAGCCGGGAAACGGGAACAGGGGCCCACCCCGGGCCCCGGAAGCCAAGGTGTATGGGGCAATCCAGGGACGGAATGGTGCCCCGGGGAGTGGGCAACTTCATCATCTTCCTCAGACCAACCCCTTTCTATCTGGGAGCTCCCAAGGGGAACGCCGGGAAGTGCAGGATTGGACCTCAGTTCCACCTCCCGAGCAGTACTGACTCTGCAGATGGGTCCCCAGACCCTGCCGACTGGAGCCTTTGGCCCTTTTGCCGGAGGGAATTGTGGGACTGATACTGGGAAGAGGCAGCACTCTACATAAAGGGCTCAGAATTCTTACAGGTGTGGTTGATGGTGATTACCACGGGGAGTTAAAAATTGTTGCCAAGGCTACCCAAGGGATCGTTATTATTCCTCCCGGAGAACGCATAGCACAATTATTGCTGCTGCCGGCGGCGTCCCTACCCAGCCGCGCCCTACAGGCAGCCCCGGGTAATGGCAGTTTTGGTTCCACCAGCACCCCTCAAACCTTTTGGGTAGCACACTTGGACTCCCGACCACAGTTAACCATTAAAATACAGGATAAAATCTTCAAGGGGATATTAGATTCAGGAGCTGATGTCTCTGTTATCTCTAAGAAACAATGGCCATCTGCTTGGCCTCTCCAAGATCCCTCAGCTGTATTACAGGGGATTGGGCAGACGAGACCAGAAAAAAAGTGCCTCCTTTCTAAAATGGAGAGATGAGGAAGGACACAGTGGTTATTTTCAGCCTTACGTAGTGGCTGGACTCCCCACAAATCTTTGGGGAAGGGACCTACTTCAACAAATGGGAGCTATCCTCACCACTCAGACCCTAAAAGGGAGTAATAAATTTGTCAATGACATGATGTTAGATATGGGATGGCTTCCCGGAAATGGACTGGGGAAAAGACATGAGGGAAGGGCAACGCCTGTGGACCCTACAGAAGAAATTACCAGAAGTGGAGGAGATCGGAGGGGGCTAGGAAATTTATCCTAGGGGCCACTGAAATGCGGCCACGTCCTCTATCTATTACTTGGTTATCAGATGACCCTGTGTGGATAGAACAGTGGCCCCTAACTAAGGACAAATTGCAGGCCGCGACCCTTCTGGTTCAGGAACAGCTTAGGGTGGGGCATATAGTGCCTTCCGCTTCCCCCTGGAACACTCCTATTTTTGTCATAAGAAAGGGGTCTGGAAAATGGAGGCTTCTCCAAGACCTGTGGGCTATTAATAATACCATGCAGCCCATGGGACCTTTACAGCCAGGACTACCCTTCCCCACGGCTATCCCTAAAGATTGGCATCTTATTATTTTGGACCTAAAAGATTGCTTCTTTTCTATTCCCCTGGCCCCCCAGGATTGTAAACGTTTTGCTTTCTCTTTACCTTCAATAAATTTTAGGGAACCCTATCAGCGGTTTGAATGGACTGTCTTACCTCAAGGAATGGCCAATAGCCCTACTATGTGTCAGTGCTTTATAGCAAAAATTCTGCAACCCTTTAGGCAACAATTCCCAAACTTTTACCTCATCCATTATATGGATGATATATTGTTGGCAGGCCCTGATAGGAAAGCACTTTTCCGGTCTTATGAAGTCCTCCAGTCCCTGTTAAAGGGGGCCCGGACTGATTATAGCCCCAGAGAAGGTGCAGATTCAGTATCCTTATAACTACCTAGGATATACTATTAACAAGGTAGGGATCACTCCCCAGAGGCCTCAATTTCAGGTTAACCAGCTCAAAACCCTGCACCAATGGCAGACATTTCTGGGGGAAATCCAATGGCTGTGGCCTTCCCTCCATGTCCCTACTGGTGAACTTAAACCCCTGTATGACCTTTTGAGAGGAGACCCCTCACCCATCTCCCCGCGAAAACCTACTCCAGAAGCCTTGAAGGCGCTTAGATTGATAGAGACAGCCTTAGGAGAGATGCAGGTGATGCAGGTGGACTACTCCCAGTCCTTGTTATTCATTGTTCTGCCATCAAAACTCACCCCGACTGGAGTCCTTTGGCAGACTGGTCCTATTTATTGGGTTCACTTACCTGCATCCCCCTCCCAGGTCTTGATACCTTTCCATGATCTGGTAATACAATTAGTTTGGAAAGCAAAATATCTAGGAGATGCCTTGTTTGGGAAAACCTTTGATGTTCTCATATTACCATATAATCAAGACATTCTTTCTAAATTAAGACAGGAACATGATCTCTGGTGTCTTTTCTTCTGTAGTTTCATGGGACAGGTTGACAATCACTACCCTAAAAGCAGGCTCCTTGAAAGTCTAAAGACATGTCCAATAATTTTCCCAAAGATCCTAAAAAAGGATCCTCTCCCGGGGGCACAAACCGTCTTCACTGACGGGGCCAAAAATGGGTTTGCTGTCGTTTCAGATGGGACCCAAGTCATCCGCAAGAGAGTGGCCGATTGTTCGGCCCAAAAAGCGGAGGTTGCAGCCTTAATATTGGCCTTACAGACCTATAGCTCGGTGCCCCTTAATGTTTTCACAGACAGTCTCTATATCGCCAGGCTTGCCTCCGCGATTGAGACGGCACCTTATATTGGAAAACAATCCACTATCATGGATCAACTACAAACAGTGCAGCTTCTTATATGGGCTAGGGCAGACCCCCTCTTCATAGGTCACATTAGAAGTCATTCCGGACTTCCAGGTCCTCTGGCGGTGGGCAACGCCATGGCAGACACTGCCACACATGCCACTAATTTTATATACAATAACTGAGTATGATAAGGCCCTACAACTTCATAATAAATTTCACCTAAACGCACAAACTTTGCGCTTCCGCTCAGGATGTTCCCGGGATCAAGCTTTAAAAATTGTCTCCCTATGTCCTACTTGTGCACCTTTTATCCATTCCCCTTCTCTGGGAGTCAACCCAAGGGGCCTTCAGCCAAACGACATCTGGCAAACTGATGTAACTCATATTCCTAGTTTTGGAAAACTGTCTTTTGTGCATGTCAGTATAGACACGTTCTCTGGTTTTATCTCCGCTACTTTACATTCAAGAGAAAAGGCTAAGGACGTGATACAGCACTATGTTAAAACCTTTTCCTTTATGGGAACCCCTCGATGTATAAAAACAGATAATGGCCCAGCTTATATTAGTCAAACCTTCCAAAAATTTTGCTCACAGTGGGATATTATACACAAAACAGGAATCCCATATAACCCCCAAGGACAGGCCATTGTTGAACGGGCCCATCAACATCTTAAAACCTATTTGCAAAAAACAAAAAGAGGGGGAGATATACCAGAATTGTCAGGGACCACATGCACTATTAAACATAACTCTATTCACTTTAAATTTTTTGCTCACTGAAGCCGAAGGCCGTACAGCGGCGCAGCGTCACTTTTCCCCTCCCACCATACAAAAAGCACAGATAAGATGAAAGGATCTGGCTACAGGGAAGTGGCAACCCCCTGCTCCACCCTTGGCTAGAGTGAGAGGAGCTGTATGTGTCTTCCCTCCAGGGACGGAAAAACCCATTTGGATCCCAGAGCGCTGCACCAGACCGGTGAATGAAAATTCAAGACAAAATGAAGTTCCCAAGATGGCTGATCCTGCCGCTGTTGTTCTCACCCCTTCAAGTGAGTGCCGAGACATACCTCATGAGCTGGACATCTCTTGTGGCATTCCTTCTGGACAGCCAATACAGGTTCACTACCAACGCCTGGAGATGGACGACTCCGCCCACGAGGTGTACTTACGACCCATCCAGAGATGAGATGTAACTGGACAGGAGCCAATACCCGAGCCCTCCTATGTATGCCTGCTTTTGCCCAGGTCCCTAATTACCCTGCCGACTTGGTGCCATCATCCCAGACCCTTACGTTCAGAAAGCTCCCTGGTCATAGCTATCCTACTGGCAAAGATGATGACTGGGATCCGCAGTTGTGTCCTGCTGGCCATGACATCCTAACTGAAAAGTGTCCGTTTACGTAGGACAAGAGCTGATCTTGTAGTACCCAGTGACGGGCAACTTCCATGCTTGCACTGCAACCTAAGCCAGGGGAATGGGGCCTCCCCAGAGACGGGTAAGCAGTGCAGGGGCGGTGGACGACCTAAGACAGGGGCTACTTGATTCCCATTGACATGCAAAAAACAAAAAAGGGGGACTTGCTGGTAGCAGGCCCGCCCTGGCCCCTGGGGACTCAACCCCCTGTTCTTTGTTATGCATGTCAATGTGGCCAGCTCACAAGGCCGTGACACGGGCTTGCGGTTCCCTGTTTATCTGCCTGGAGCACATGTGTCTCTCGGGAACATCTTGACCTGTTCGAGCCTCCTGATAGGGGACGGTGACATGACGGTAACCCAAGGACGCAGTTATTACTCTTCCCTCCTCACTTTTGAGTAATTTCCCGCAGCTGTTAAAAAGATATATAAGGGGAACAAATTTGGCAATAAAGGGCGCACATGCTCCCTCCTGGATGAAGAACCTTGGTGTCCTGTGTATTTTTAACCCCGCCGTCCCTCGCCGGACTCGGCTCTGTTAGCCGGACGCGGCAGCTGCACATTGGGGATTAGGGCTCAATATCACCAGTGCTACTTAACATAGCACATGCTATTGTTCAATGGTTACAAAGTGTGTTAGAAGTGCCTACACAACACAGGAAGGCAGTGTGAGGAAGGTGGGGAGTGGGCTGGGTGGGAGTCTGCTATTTTAAGCCTCTCCTGGGAGAGTGATTGGAGCAAAGACTGCAAGAGGGAGATGGCCATGCAGATACATTGGGGAGGAGCACTTCACGCAGAGGAACACTTCATACAAAGGCCCTGAGACTGACTCACCCCTGGAGTGACAGAGGAGAAGCCAGAGGCCCTGACTAGAGCAGATGAAGGGCAGGGTGGGTGGAGTGCAGGTCAGAGGTACAGGGGCAGAGGGAAGATCTTGCACGTCCTCAGGGGTCACTGCAAGAACTTTGCTTTTACCCTTGAAGGAGTGGCATGCTCTAACCACTAAATGCTGGTCACTTCACCTCCTGCCCACTCTTGCAAATTGGAGAATTTATAAATCAGCCAAACTGGGCACCTTAATAAGCAAGATACCTGCCCTGTTCTGAGATAGTTTGTTGATGAAGACTTTCCAGAATCCTAGACATCCTTTGAGGACACCCAAAGCCCTGCCTTCTCCCACCTCTTTTGGCTGTATTCTCAGATCCCAGCAGAGTGGGCTGCATCCATCTGGCTTTGTGCCCTGGGCAGGAAGATGTGCTGGGCAGGGCCTACATCCTACCTTTCTGTTAGGTCCCCTGCTGGTGTGTGCCCAGGAGCTCTCTCCTTCTGGCTTCTCAGCTTCTCTGTTTTGGCAGAGTTCTGCCATTCCTGTGGCTTTCCACCAAGTGCTGCTCCACCAGCCTGCCCTGCAGCTACCATACCTTTTCCTTGCTGCTCCAAGGAGCACAGTCCATGCTCAGTGCCTGTGACCATCTGGCCCTCCCCTTCCCTGTTTCCCCAATGGGGTTTATATATGCTGCAGCCATCAACACTCCAAGGATTAAAATGCCCTATTAATGAGAATGATAGATGAATTTTAAGGAAAGCAATGAGTAAGGGTGTTGGTTTTCTAAATAAGTTCATGTCCAAGTGAAAAAGAGAAAAGCAGATTGCATATTTAAATTCCAGTGTTCTTTTAACATTACAAGTTTTACCCAGTGTCCCTGGCAGTACAAGTGACCCAGTGTTGTGTTTCTATAAAGAATAACTGTATATGTGACTTTTAATTTTATATACCTAAACAATATCTTTCGAAAAATAGTAACAAATCTTTGGGAAACATACATAAATTCAGATTCTTTTCCTTAAGGAAGGTCTCCTAATGTATGAGTCTCAAGGCCCCTGATGTGTGGGCCCTCTTTGGAGGTGATAAGAGATGGAGATGAATTGGTGGCAGATCCCAGCAGGAAAGGAACAGTGGGACAGACAAAGAAGGCTCAGCTGCTGAGACCGGTTGGAAGGTGGGCAGGCCTCTCAGCTGCTTCTGGACTTTGGGACAGCAGCTTGTACTAGGGGGTGCCAGGTGACTCCTGTTGCCTCTCAGACTGGATGGGACCAAATGAAAGCTTCAGACAGAGGCCCAGTCTAGGTGAGGGTAGGAAGGCCGGGGGCCCTTCATGGGTGTGAACCAGTGTCAATTTCAGGGCCTGCTTAGAAGACCCAGTCTTGGTTCACTTTCTGCTGGTGTTGCCCAGGAAATTCTTGATAATTTTTAAGACCTTACACTTCCATTCTGCACTAGGCCCTGCAAATTTTGTAGTGGTCTTCATTACTGAACTTTCTGTGTCCCCTTGTAATTCTGCCAAGGCAAAAATACACTGGCCTCCCCCTAGTGCCTGCTGGAAGCCTTTCCACCCCAACTACCCTCCAGCCCTGAGTTCTGGCCCTAGGTCTGGTTTCCTCCTGGGGGAGCTTGGGGTCAGCAAAGCTGCCCTCCTTCAAGCTGTGTGTGGACTCAGAGCCCTGACCTCACGGGGTAAGCCACTGCATAAGTGAATGTCAGCAACTGCGTGTGACCTGTCAGACCAACCACGCGTTTCCTTGAGCGCTGTTCCTACATCTTTGAGTGAAACCACGGGTGGGACTCGTGGGTATACTGCGACAGATGATCTGATTAGGACGATTTTCTTAAGTGCAGCATGAAATGGAGACAATGTCCAACCCTCCTTAGGCTGACATTTCCTGGAGCTGGGGTCACCTGGGCAGGAGGGTGCACTCCAGGGGGACCAGGCGGACTAAAAGGCAGCCCACAGTCACAAGTGAACTTCACGCTTGGGGCGCGCCTTGGTGTGGAGTCCTCATACCAAGGGGAGAGAGGGCGCACGGGATTAGGTCCATGGGCAGAGACCCGGGCTTGGGGCACACCCGCCGCCGAAGATTGTTGTGCACATTTGCATCCCCGGCACTGCCCTAGCCCGCACCCACCTGGGCAGCAGAACTCCGGCAACAAGGCGGCGGGAAGGGCGGGAGTCTGCACCCAAAGAGCGTCTAACCGCGCGCGGATAGTCTGCGCCTGACGCCCTGCGCGGCCGGGGCCTCAGATGGTACATTCCTCATCCCCTGCCTAGACCACAGATGGTTCCGACCGGTTCCGCGCGCTTCTCCCCGGCCGCCGCGGAGCGCGCAGAGGGACGTGGCCACGCCTCGCTGAATAGTCATGAGGTGGGAAGCTCGGCCTCCGGGGCGGGGCAGGCCACTCCTCGCGCCCCTACGCGACCGGCCGGGGCGGGGCCCGGCTGCGGACGCGAGGGGCGGGGCCGGGGTCCGCTCCGCCCCCGCGCAGGCCCCACCCCGCGCCCGCCGCCGCGCAGGGCGGGGGCGGGGCCCGTCGCCAGCAGGCCCCGCCCCCGCGGTGAATATTGATGCGGCGCGCGTCGGCGTCGCCCTCCTCCCATTGAGCGAGGCTGTGTCGCGTGGCCCGGCGTCGGCGTGACGGTTGGACGCGGGCGCGGCACTGCGGGTCCCGATTGCTGCAGCCGCTTGTCAGTGTGATGAAGATTGGCACCCAGGTAAGCTGTCACTCAACCGCTCCGCCGCCGCCGCCGCCGCTCTCGCCGCCGCCGTCCCTATCAATCACACCGGCCGCGGCGGCCGCTGCCGCACCGCTGCGCCGCCTCGGGTCGGGCGGGCGGCGCCCGGGGCCCGCACTTGCCCCGCCGCCCGGGGCTGGGGGCGGGCGCGGGGGAGGGGAGCGCGGCGGGGGAGGGGGCGCCGTCCGCCCGCGGCGCGGGGGCGCGCCCGGCCTGTTTTCCTGTGTGGGCTCAGGGACGCGGAAATTTCTGGAAGGCGCCGCGGCCGCCGCGCAGGGCCCGCTCGAGGCGCGCGCTGCTAACCGTCCCTTTCGGAGTGCGGCGCGCGCCCCTGCGCGGGCGGCGGGGGTGGCGGGGGCGCGCCGAGCCGCGGGCGGGGTGCGGGCGGGGGCGCGCGGACCGGGCCGGGGCGGGCCGAGGGTCGGAGCGGGTGCGGCGGGCCGGACCTGGCCCGGGGACGCGGCGGAAGATGGCGGCGGGGTCCCGGCGCGGTGCGGGGTCCCGGCGCGGTGCGGGGTCCCGTTGCGGGGTCCCGGTGCGGGGTCCCGGTGCGGTGCGGGGTGTCGCGGCGAGGTCCCGGGCCGGTGCTGGGTGGCGGGGCCCGGGTCGCGGTGTCGGGCGGCGCGGGTGCCGGGCGCGGCGGAGGGGTCCCGCGGGCCGCCGGTGGGGTTCCGGGAGGGGTTCCAGTGTGCGCTTGACCCAGCCGGTCCGAGTAGCTCCTGGGGAAGAGTTTGGCACGGGTGCCCCCGCGGTGGACCGCACGTTCCTTGTGAGAGAACTCGCCTGCTTGGTTCCGCGGTGCCCTGCGATGCCCGGCTTGGAGAGTGGCCCCGGAGCGACCGCCGGGCCCCGCCTAGGACGCTCGGATCCTCTACCCCGTAGACGGTGCTGCGCGTCGAGCGGTACGAGCCCGGGAGCGGCGCCTGCACTTCGCTAAATTTGATCGCAGACTTGCAGCCGTTCAAGATGGATTTGTCATAGACCAGGGGCTCTAACGTCATCATTTAGGTAGCTTGTGAGAGTGGCTTATTGTAAAAGTAACCGATTTTTTCCTGAAGATGTTGGTACTTTTCGTCAAAGGATAGAAGAAGACCCCAGCTTTAGGCCTCATCTCATGATACTGAAAACAGGAGTGTTCGGTTGGTATTATAAAGATGAATTTAAGTGAACTGCCAACGTGTTCGCCAGTACGATTACTGGTGATGCAGTCGAACCTGGTTGACTTGGAAGGTGGCACACTGCCTCTCATCTTCTTCATCTCTTGTTCTTTAATGTATTTAGGGTGGAGAGTGATGTGTGGATCATCTCGCTGCAATAGTTGATGGATCTAAAATGTACCCTTGTGTTAGGGACCACTGCTCACAATTCCTATGGATGCACTGCTTTCTTAGTGGGCCAGTTGGAGTTGAAGTATTTAAGAGTTAAGTGTGCTTTAGAATTGAGTAAACTTGTCCCGTGGAGGATGGCCAGCTCTAAAAATTAACAATCTCTGTTTATAATTTTAAGTGTCAGCAAGTTACCTGGTTAATGATCTGAGGTTCCTGTTCTCTAGCTTACATTTAGTTACATTTCTGTGACAGTGTAACCTAATTTTAGGGAAGTCCTAATTGTGAATAGCAGAAATGGTCGTTACTTGAGTAGTAACATTCTGTTTACAATTTTCATTTTTGTTTCTAATTGTTAACTGCCTGAAACTTTAAAAGAAAAGCCTGAAGGTGAGAAAGTGATGCAGAGTGTAGACCTCAGGGACCTTGACTCTCCCAGGCCAAAATAAAAATTTCAAGAATAGAACCAATGATTTTGAAATAGTCATCAAAACATCGAACCAAATTATTGATAGAGTCCAATCTGAGCCTTCTGTTAACACAGTACATCACCCGTCAGTGGCTCTGGTAAGTCTTTGGAGTAGTAGTGAGATTTCCCTGATAACCTGTGCTTTGTGAACATGTCTGTCACTGACCTGCTGAAACTCCAGGGCTTATTATCTGCTTTCATCATTGAAGAAGTGCTAAATTTCAGCTAGAAGTTATTGCAGATAAATATTTTTTTTCCCTTAGGTTCACATAGCAAGTTCTTCAATAGAAGTTCATGTACGCTGAGCCCCTCCTTTATTAGGAATATGGATGGATGTGTTCTTTTTCCCACTTCCTGACACAGTTTTGTTGATGGCAGAGGTGACTAGGAATTCAAATAGCAGGACAAGGGAAACAGCTTAGCTGTGTAGGCTCATGGTGAGGCAAGTCTGTGAGGGTGAGAGAAGAAGCCACAGCTGCAGGAAAGGCTGTCTCCCACTGGTTGTACTGACTGAGCAGCTGTTATGGGTCTGTCCTCAGCTGTTTAAGAAGAAATGTAAAGTGGATGTATGGTGTGCAAAAAGTTCAGTCTGGAGATGGATGAACATTTGAGGACTAGAAGGCATGGTCATTTGTTGAGAAGTGTCTGTAGGCCTGGCCACCAAAGGTGGCCAAGTGTCCTGCAGATGCGAGTGAGTGCCAGTTACCTAGCTTGCTGCCTGCTCTCTGCAGGTGGGTGTCAGTCGCTGCCAGTTTATTGTTTCTGAAAAATTCACACAGAGAGCAAGCAGTGTGATATTATAGCAAATAAGTTGTTAAACCTGTATTTAAAAACTGTTGTTCCTTTGATGCCTTAGGGACTTGCGAAGAGGATGGAGCAGCCTCTTAATTCTAAGAAATTTTTGGGATAAAGGTCTACAGCTTAATCTTGAAAACTGCCAATCTGCCAGGTTGAGAGACTGAGGGTCTGTGAACTAGTACAGCATTTGGATTTATTGTGCCTGGGGTGTTGCTTGGTGGCAGAGTGCATGCTCAGCAGGCGCAAAGCCCCAGGTTTGATCCCACATACATACTCAAATGGGATTCATTTTACCATCTGAGGCCTTTCCCTAAAATGATGTGGGGTGATCATGCTGACAGGTCAAGCCATGAGGCTGTACCTTTCTTCCCTCCTTGGGTTAAGCTGCTCAGCATGAATTGTTAGTGTCCCTGCCTGAGGGAGATTATTTGTGCCCAGGGTGATATTGCTATTCTAAAGGTCTGTGTTCCTTAGCTTATCCTCTAGCAAGCATAAAGCTGTCTCTAGGTGAGGCTGCAGAGGGAGGTCTGCTGTGGTCACCAGGAGTAAGCATAAAGAAACCTAGTGGGACCCCTGGAATCAACATATTGCTGAATGTCTGGGCAAGTGGAGCCATGGTTCAGCTCTGTGTTAGCTTTTCATCACTGTGACCAAAATACCTTACGACAACTTAGAGGTGGAAAAGTATTTGGGGCTCACAGTTTCAGAGGTTTAGTCCATGGTTGGCAGATTCCTTTGTCCCGGACCTGAGGTGAGGCAGACCTTATGGTGAAAGAGTGTGGGAGGCAAGCTGCTTAACTCTTGACAGCCAGGAAACAGAGTTGTGGGGTGGGGAGAAGATATGCTAGGGACAAAATATAAACCCCAAAGGCACACCCCTACTTCCTCAAGCCATGTACCACCTATCTATAGTTGCCACCCTATTAGTCCATTCAAATTATTAATCCACCAGATAGATTAATCCACCAAAAGGATTAATCCACTGTTAGATTACAGCTTTCATAATTTAATCATTTCTCTGCTGAACATTCCTGCATTAACACAGCAGGAGCTTTGGGGAACACCTTATACAAGTCATAATAGGCTCTGATGGGATCCACCTGCCCACCAGGGATCTTGGCAGCCTTCAGGAAATTAGACTATTACTCTCAGCTCTGTCCTCCTTTCTGCACACTTGACTTCCTCTAGCTTGGGCCCCACCTAGCTCTACCTTGCAGCCTCTCAGTCCCCAGTGCTACCTGCCTGATCCTCTTCCCTTTCCCAGCACACCTCAGAGAGAGACTGACCAAGCTCTTTTCTCTAACATCCCACACTCAGGCGCTGACCTGTGAGCAGGGGGCTGCCTGGTGCAGTGAGGAATGTTGGGCTTCTGCATCTGCACAGTGCCCCTCCTTACAACAGGGCCTACAGTTGGGGTGGGTCGCTCAGGTTGTGGATTGCTAGGTACCATGATTGCAATTTCTAAAACAGTCTGATCAGATTTGTGCAAAAACAATGCCTTTATGAGAGCTTAGTAGACTCTCAATATATTTAGTTATATGTTCTCCAAGATGTTTTATTAAGATTTGCATTTTTGTGTGTGTGCTAGAATAAATTAAGGTTATAACTATAGGAAAAAGGAAAATTATAAACATTAAATTGTCAAACTTCACATTTAAAAAAATTCAGTTATATGTTTATGGGTACTTTCCCCAAACTTCTATTGTAGAGCTCTCTCTATTTGTATAGTTATATATACAGATTTTACTGTCTTAATTAATTTTAAGTGCACGGCTCAGTGGCATTTAGTTCATTCATGTTCTGCATCCATCTACCTCCAGAACTGTTTTCGTCTTCTTAAACTGAAACTCCTCATGGTTAAACAAACTCCTCTTTCACCCTCTCCCCAGCCCCTTGGCAACCACCATTCTACTGTCTCTCGGAATTTGCCTGTTGTAGGTACTTCAGATAAGTGTAATCACATAATACTTGTCTTTTTGTGAGTAACTGTTTCACTTAGCAAATGTTCATCCATATTTCAGCATGTGTCAGAATTTCCACATTTTAAAAAGCTGACCAATCTTCCATTATATGTACCACATTTTGTTTATTCATCCATTGTCTGGGTACTTGAGTTCTTCCACTGTTTGGTTATTGTGAATAATGTGGCTACAAACACAGGTGTGCAAATAACTAAGTTCCTCTGGGTGTAGATTAAGAATTAGAATTCTATATCATATATTAGTTATATGTTTAACTTATTCCCCGCCACGCCCTCCCCACACCCTCCCACCCCCAGTACTGGGGATTGAACCCAGGGTGTTCTACCACTGAGCTCCATCCCCACCCCTTTTTATTTTATTTCAAGACTGGGTCTTGCTAAGTTGCTGGGGCTGGCCTTGAACTTGGCTTTCTTACCTCAGTCTCCTGAGTTGCCAGAATTACAGGTATGTGCGACTACACATTGCTCTATTTAATTTTTTGAGGAACTACCATACTGTTTTCCTATAGTGTTTGTTCCATTTTATATTCTTATCAACAATGCATAGAGGTTCCAGTTTGTTCAGATCCTTGACATCACCATCACCCATCATCATCATTATTATTTATGGTGCTAGTGGTCAAACCTAGGTCTCCCGCAGTCTAAAGGCAGGTGATCTACTATTGAGCTACATCCCCAGCTCCAATTTTCTATTTTTTGATAGTAGCCACTAGTGGGTGTGAAATTGTTTTGATTTGCATTTCCCTATGATCAGTGTGATGTTGAGCATCAAGTCCTTTGTCCATTTTTGAAGCCAGTGGTTTATGTGCATACATTTTGCAAATTGATCTGTTAAGGTATTTCATGTTGTATTACTAGCCCACATTATGTTTTTCTGTGTATATTTACATAAATATTTCTCATTAAACATTTAAGATCTTAACAATTTTGCAATTGTTTTTATGTATGTGTATACACACACATATTTTATTTATAGTCATGTCCAGTATGTCAAAGTCTTTAGCATTCTCTGTTTTGCCGTCTGAAAGCTGACTTGCTGGTAGTCAGGTTGAAAGGGAGTGTGGATCTGAAGGGCAGCAACTGCTGGAAAGAGGGCCCGATAGGGCCATTTCTATACTACTGCATCCCTGAGCACAGGCAATGCAATGGGAGAAAGACTGCCTTTGAAGGGTTAAGGTTCCTATTTTCTTTCCTTTTTGGTGGTGGGGATTGAACTTAGGGCTTCATGCCTGCTAAGCACATGCTCTACCACTGAGCCATATCCCCAGCTCCCTAGTTCTCATAAAAAACTCATGCATTGATCCTTAATAATTAGGACGTATGAAAGTGTTGCATGTCAGTTTGTAATGATGTGAGAGTCAAAAGTTTTGATGTGAATGTAAATTTACCGTAATAGGTGTCATCTAAAACAAATTATAAAACCAATAAAATGTTTTTATTAAATTTTGCTTTGTCTTCACTGGACATATATGGACTTTTGGATTAGAGATACTTTTTTTGTGCAAGTTTTCAAACAATTTAATATCTGTGATTTTATTTGGTGTTAAATTTCAGGTGGGACCTCTCCAAGCCTTGTTTGAAAAATAAAGTGATTTCTTGGCAAATGTTTTTCCTTGAATGAATTATTTGATTGAACATCTCTCTGGGGTGGGAAATGAAGGGCTTTTGTGTTTTGAACCCTGATTGGCTAAAACTTGTGAAAGACATGAAAACTCCCTGAACTGTATGATGGATAATTAATGTCCCGAAAGGGAGGTTAGAGAAGGTGTCCTTTATGAGTATGGAATTTGGGCAATTTTCTTGGTGCCTTGATAGTTTCTGTAGGTTTGTTAATAGACAGGTTTAGTTTGGAAAAAGATCATCAATTAAGTGTTTTAGGGAAAAATAATGAGAAAAAAATCTAGAGAGGTAGCCCCAGAACTCTTGTCCTTGTTTCTAGTCCTTTTCTGGTTCCATAACTATCTGACTTAATAATCTCTGCAGATACTAGAACTGAGCTTACCCTAGAATCTCCAGTTCTTCTGTGTTGGGATTTTGCCTGCGGGCTTTCAACAGCAGCAGGGAGGTGCACTGCTAGAGTGGTAGTCCTTCCCTGGGTGTGGCAGCTGGAGAGGGGCACAGATGCTTGGACTTATCAGGTGGCAATGCTGACTATTGCAGTGCATGAGATATGTCATCAGAATGAGTCGAGAGCCTTTCCAAAGGGCTGAAAGAAGTCCATTTGATGGTTTGTTTTTGTTTTTTGTTTTTTTTAAAGACCTGTTTTTAAATAGCCATACTTGAGGCCAGGGATTGGCAGATGGCAGGCCTGTGGATTCAATCTCAGTGCTCTCTGGTTTTATATGCTTACAGCTGAGAATGGCTCATATGTTTTTAAAGAGCTATAAAGAAAGAGAAAGAGTATTTAATAGAAGTAGTATGTGGTCCACAGACTTACAATACTTACTGTCTAGCCCTAGTTCACAGGACTACTCCATGCCCCACCCCTACCCTGGCCATAGATCTCAATGGAAATACATCAAAGTTGTCTGGATCAAAATGAAATCAAATAGCATTATTGTTGGGGAAATATGAATTAACAAATGAGGAATAGGCAAGATGTTTCCCCTCACTGGACTCCTGACTTGATATGGTGGGTTTATAGGTCATCTGTAAAAAGAGAGCATAAAGAAATAGCCCTTAATTCATTTAGGATCATAAAAGTACATGTTACTAGGTGCTAGGACTTGACTCCAGAACTCTGCCTTAGTGACCAATTCCCTTTGAGCATGGAACACTTTGCTTATGTGTAGTTGATGATACACAGTTATGGAAACCAGTTGGGATGGGGTGTTCCTGTTGATTTGGGGTGGTATGAAAGTAGCTACTAGATGCCTGAAGATCGGATGTGTAACTCCCAAAGTGCAGAGGGGGAAAATACAACAAAGAAAAACCTTAACAAAAGATACTAAAGGGAAAAATCCCAAGAAAGCATGCTTGGGATATTTTTTAGAAAACAAAACTAAGATGATGTGAATATGCCAGATATATCAGGAACCACACCTAATGTTGAAAGGGTAAATCTCAGGTGATAAAATTCCAGATTTAGTACAAAAAAGATATCTAGCCAAGTTTTCTACATAAGTCAGACATCTAAAACTAACAAGTAGAAGAGAAATAAGGGATGGAGATGTATCAGTGCAATGAGAAAAGGAGTAGAGCACTGTCACCATCAGATGAGGCTAAGGTATGCACAGGAGAGAGGAGCAGTCGAGGGTTATTAACATCATAACAGAGACCTCACTGCACAGTTGATCCTGATGGGATGGGGGCTTGACAGCTCTGCACACAGGGAGGGACTTCTGTAACCCAGGGTTGAAATGGAGTTCTCAGCCTGGCACCAGGAACATGGGCCAGATCACGCTCCATCGAGATCACCCTCAGTAATCTCCAGAAATTCCTCCATCTGAGAACTGCTGATATGAGGGATTTAAGTAATATTAATATGGTGGCTGTGTGGAACTAATGGACATATGCAGAAATTTGTGCCCAGTAAACATAAAATGTCGATTCTCATCAGTCTCATAAGACACTGAACAAAATCGGCTGTATTTTAGACCATAAAGAAAAATTATCCCAAGTTTTCAAAAGTAAATCCTAGGTCAGAATCTCAGACTGCAGTGACACAAGCTGCTTGGAATTTCAGAGTAAAAGGATAGCTTGCAGCGTGCGGTGGCCATGCCTATTAAGAGACTCGGAGTCTGAGGCAGGCTGGCAACTTAGCAAGATCCTGTCTCAATAATTAAAAAGGGGCTGAGGATGTAGCCCAGTGGTAGAGCACACCTGGCTTCAATCCCCAGTACCACAAAGAGTGAACAGACATCTAAAGGTGTCTATTCTACCTGGACATTTTAAGATCGATCTATAGATTAAAGGGGGAACTATCACAAACTGTTTTCTGACTATAAGTGGATGACAGTAAAGGTTTTATATCCTGACCAGTGGGGTGAGGCACAAACGGCTTTCAGGGAAAGAAACTCTGGAGCCTAGAGTGCATTTATTAGAGAACAAGAAAGTAAGTGAATTTTTGAGTGTTCAGCATAAAACACTAGAAAAATAAAATCACCCCCCAAAGAAGACAGGCAAATAGATGAAGAAGGAGCAAGGACACAGTATTTTTAAAGGAATGTAATGGCAGATTGAAAGGTACACGTAAGAAGGTGCCGTGTATGGGCTGGGGCTGGGGCTCAGCAGTAGACCGTTCACCTAGCACCACATAAAAATAAAATAAAGGTATTGTGTCCAGTTAAAAATCAAAATATATAAAAAAGAAGTGCCTTGTACAGTTTGATGACTTAAGGAGTTCTGGGTAGTTTATGACTGGGCTATAATTAGTCAGAGTTGACCTTGAGGTAGAACACCTGTATAGACCAGAAGTTTGAGACAGAATTGAGAAGGGGGTCAAGACGTAGCTCCTCCAGAAGTCTCTAGGCACAGATGGGTGAGTGAGATTGAATTTTCATGAAACAGGCAATTCCTGTGTTGTACAGATTGTAGCAAGGATTTGCTAAACCAAAAATCTTGAGCACCTGCTAAATTTGAGCACCCCACATTGTGATAGTGGCTGGGTACAATGGTAAACAAAAACAGGGATAAGGTTTCTGCCTGGTCAGTGGTAGTAAAGGGCTCTCAGAGACCCCTCAGAACAATGGTTGTTCACAGCTGTGCTGAGGACTGAAAGGGAGGCCAGTTTGCAGTGAGCTGTGGGTCAGAGGTCAAGGATATTTCCTCCTTGGGATGGGGGGGAGTGAAGCCATTCCAGAGAGAGGTGGGAGCTGGAGCTCAGAGGGACCCCAAGAGGCTGGTGTGACTATGGTGCCGCAAGGGGCTGCTATTCCTGCATAGGGGACTGGCTAGGTAGACAGTGGTCAGTTTAGGTGCAGCTGAGCTCGCTGCAGCTCTAAGCAGGTGTGAAGGTGATCTCCACCTGCCAAGAGGCATCCATAGGCCAAGTGAGGAGATCAAGGCTCAGGGTGTAGGACTATGCCCTTTACCTAGAGGCCCCAGGCCAGTCAACACAAGGTCCTTGCAGAGGAGGCAGCTGGTGCTGGTTTTCCTCCTTCCCACTGTAGGATTATTGCTGGGTCCCCTGGAATCAAGAATAGCAAGAAAAAGGCACACAGTTTATTTGATCTAAGTTTTGTGTGACATGGGAACCTTCTCAAGGAAATGAAGACCCGGCGGAGTGTTTAAAACTGAGTGTTTTGGGCTAAGTTTGATTAAGAGTGGGAAGCTGTGGAGAAACACGAGAGGACCAAGGGACTAAATTGTGATCCACTGGGGGAACTGAGCAGGGGCGGTGTACCCAGGTTCCTCTCTGTGTCCCTGCTGTGGGGATAAGGCTGTGCTCTTCCTTCAGTATAGGCAGGGCACCACTCACTGCCCTAGGGGAGACGTGGGGAGGACAGTCAGTAGATTCCCTTACGTGCATTTTCTCAAAATTGCTCAGCTTAAAATAGTCAATATGCCAGGGTGCCACATTTAGGATAGCATAGTATGTCCTGAGCTCTATCAAAGCCATATGATATTTATGTATGGTTCTTTTTTAAAATATTTATTTATTTATTTTTAGATGTAGTTGGACACAATACTTTTATTTTATTTATTTTTATGTGGTGCTGAGAATCGAACCCAGGGCCTTGCACATGCTAGGTGAGCACTCTATCTCTGAGCCACAACTCCAGCCCTATGTATGTATGGTTCTTTAAAAGTTAGAACAAAAAGAACCTAGGCAGTTTTTTAGTACTTACATTTTTAGTAATAATGTTTGTTTTACTTTGAAATTATATATCATACGATAAATCATTATATTGCTGTCATTAGGAAATAAGAGTTCAAGGGTGGGAGAAAAGACATACAGATATGAAGTTGAAGCAAGAAAATAAATACCCTGTAATCCCAAGTTTGAATTGGAGATATCAGTGTTAACTAATTTTAAAGAATTTTTTATGAGAAATATTTTCTGTCTCTGTTCACTAGAAGCTACTCTAAAGGGGGATATGCTTGGGAATAGTGGCCACCCAGTAGCAAGGAGCACACACAGATGTGGATTGTGCTCTCTGTCTCACCCTGAGGAGTCAGCCTCTGGGGTCAGTGACAGCATCTAAGTTTGGTGCAAGATAAGCCTGGATTATCTCATTTATCTGAAAGCAAGAAAGTTATTAATTACTAGGATTGTGTTAAAGGCTATAGAGGCTGGCTGAAGGGGCTTGTGTTGGCTGTGAGGGGATAATTTGTAGGATTAAAAATTATGTATGTAGCTATGATCTCAGCCACTTGGGAGGCTGAAGCAGGAGGATCCCCAGTTTTAGGCCAGCCTGGGCAACTTGGCAAGATCCTGTCTCAAAATAAAATTAAAAGGGCTGAGGATGTAGCTCAGTGATAAGCACTTGCCTAACATGTATGTGAGGCCCTGAGTTCATCCCCAATACAAAAAGAAAAAAAGAAGAATGTATATATTAAGAAGTTCTATTCATTTAACAAAATGTTCAAAAACCATGAGATCATAACGTGCTAAAAACAGCCTCACTTGTCACTATTTGGAAACATAGGGAACCAGTATATTGTTCTGAAAATCAAAGGGAAATAAACAAGCATTTAAAGACTCCAGTATTGCTGGGCATGGTGGTGCAGGCCTGTAACACCAGCAATGTGGGAGGCTCAGTCATGAGGATTCCAAGTTCAAGACCAGCATCAGCAACTTAGTGAGACTCTGTCTCAAAAAATAGGAAGGGCTGGAGATGTAGCTCAGTGGTAGAGTGCCTCTGGGTTCAATCCCCAGTATTGAAACAAAAGGAACAAACGATCCAAGAAGTCCATTGTTGAGGCTGCCAAGTGGAGAATGGCCTTAGGGGTTGGTGGAGTGGCATGGAAGAAAGGCCAGCAGCTGATCTGGTGTTCAGAGATGGAGAGGTGGTGGGGAGCCTCACCTGCTCTGCAGTGAAGTGATGGGGTGACCAGTAAACTTGGTTATCAAGTCACAGCTGACTCTTCTCTAGAGTGTGAATCTAGAGAATACCCTGTAATTGCAGTCAGGGTCTTGGTCATCCAGAGCAAGCCTTTCTCTTCTCGTGAGCAGTGTCCAGTGTCCTTCGTGGCCATTGGTATTTGGTGCTGCACCTGTGTTTATTATGTGAGCGGGTTAGGTGGAAGGAATGCCCCTTCCTTTTCAGGAACTGTGTTCGGCTGTGGAGATGCCCTACCTCCCGGTTCCAACAGATGAGCCTGTTATTCTCCTCGGAGCAGAATCCCATGTGGGTGCAGCGCTGAAAATTCGTCCCGGTCCTGATGGAATCTGAGTCATGTTGTTTACCTGATGGGTCACCTTTAGCTGCTCCCTGTTTATAGATGGAACAGAAGTCAACAGGCACCGAAGTTGTGCTGATAGTTGAATATGCTCCTGATTTTCCCATGAGTCCCACATACTCTTAGAAGCAAGTCCATCTTATTCTCTGACACAGTGTCGTGTAGGAAAAAGACAGGGCTTTGGTGCTGGCAACCTGAGCTGAGACATCGCTCAGCCTTGGCGCCACTCTCCTCAGCAAAGTGAGTGTGTCTCGGAGCACCTTCTAGAGGGCCCGGTCCTTCCCACTGTGAAACCAATAACCCCATCAGTGGCATAAAACAGCCCTTTTATCTTGTGTGCCTGGAGAAAGGAAAGGATATGAGGAAGTAGCCTTTCTCTCCTCCACCATGTTTGGTTCCTTGGCTGGGAAGACAGGGGCCAGGGTGGCTTGAGGACTGAGGGACAGAATCTTTTTAATTTTTTTTTTTTTGTAGATGAACACAATGCCTTCATTTTATTTACTTATTTTTATGTGGTGGTAAGGATCGAACCCTGCCAGGCAAGCGCTCTGTGCCTGAGCTACAATGGAGCCCCGGGAGATTAAACCCAGGGGTGTTTAAGCACTAAGCCACATCCCCAGCCCTTTTTATTTCTTATTTTGAGACAGGGTCTTGGTAAGTTGTTTAGGGCCTTGCTAAGTTGCTGAGGCTGGCCTTGTACTTGAGATCGTCCTGCCTCACCCTCCTGAGATGCTAGGATTACAGGTGTGGGCCACTGTGCCCAACAAGGGACAGAATCTTTAACAGGCATTTTCTCAAGTTTGGCAGTTGATGGCTATAAGCTGGAAGATGAGTGGGCATGTTGAACAGAGCAACTACTTGTAGATGTTCCACGCGACTTGAGTTTCTCACAGCCTTGGGATCCTCCTTAAGCATTTGGGTATTCCTCAGGGCTTGGGGTCTCCCTCACAGCCTTGGGGGTCTGCTTCATAGCCTGGGGATCTCCCTCACAGCCAAGGGGGTCTCCCTCACAGCCTGGGGGTCTCCCTCATAGCCTGGGGGTCTCCCTTACAGCCTGGGGGGTCTCCTTCACAGCCTGGGGGGTCTCCCTCACAGCCTGGGGGTCTCCCTCACTGCCTGGGGATCTTCCTCATAGTCAAGGGCTCTCCCTTACAGCCTGGGGGTCTCCCTTACAGTCTGGGGGTCTCCCTTACAGCCTGGGGGTCTCCCTTACAGTCTGGGGGTCTCCCTCACAGCCTGGCGGTCTCCCTCACAGTCTGGGCGTCTCCCTCACAGCCTGGGGGTCTCCCTCACAGCCTGGGGGTCTCCCTCACAGCCTGGCGGTCTCCCTCACAGCCTGGGGGTCTCCCTCACAGCCTGGTGGGTCTCCCTCACAGCCTAGGGGTCTTCCTTACAGCCTAGTGGGTCTTCCTCACAGCCTGGGGGTCTCCCTCACAGCCTGGGGGTCTCTCTCCACAGCCTGGGGGTCTCTCTCACAGCCTGGGGGTCTCCCTCACAGCCTGGGGGTCTCTCTCACAGCCTGGGGGTCTTCCTTACAACCCTGTCTCCCTCACAGCATTCTGGGCGTCCTGGCAACTCGATGCCCTCCTCACACTGTACGGCCTGCGTGTGGTCAGCCTTCTTTCCAGGGGTCAAGAAGTGAGTCCTCTTGGTAATAAGGAGCTGCCTCCCCATGTGGCCCAGGTTGGAGTCTCGGCTTGGCCTGGCTTCTGCCGTAGCTGAGTGCCACTGAGCTGGTTTGGAGGAGTGATGTCCTCCAGGGTCCCACATTGACGACTTGGTGCTCAGTGCGTCTGGGCTCCTGGTGAGTCTTTGGGAATCATTGGATTGTGTGGATTCTGATCCCCTCGATGGAGTGCCGGAGAAAGGGGGCCTATACAGTAGGCACTCCAACACAGCTCTCCTCATGCTCCCTCCTCCACTCCCTTCACTAAGCCCCCTTCTCCTGACACAGGACACGAAGATGTGGCCTCTTGGGAAACTCCTCTCTGAGTCTGTCATCCACATGAGCTGTGTCACCAAGATTGTGCTGGAGGCCTTTGAGACACGTTCCTTCCGAGCCTCAGGAGTTCACTTCTCGGGCGCCTGTGCTGTGCACAGCCGAGGCCAGGACATGGCCGGTATCCATGATTAAAGAGAGGAAGTGGGCCTGGCCTGCTTGGTGCAGGTGCAGACAGCACCAGACCTGTCTCACCAGAGCCTTAGTTGTGCTGGAGTTGGTTGCATTCAATGGGATTTTTTCTAGGGGATGGGGTAGATTGGGGATTGAACTCAGGGCACTTGACCACTGAGCCCCATACCAGCCCTGTTTTGTATTTTATTTACAGACAGGGTCTCACTGAGTTGCTTACTGCCTTGGCATTGCTGAGGCTGGCTTTGAACTTGTGATCCTCCTGCCTCAGCCTACCAAGCTGCTGGGTCAATGGGATTTTTTATAAAAACAAAAATTTCAAAGTTGTGTGTATCTTAAATACTTATAAAAA
This sequence comes from Marmota flaviventris, assembly GCF_047511675.1. Taxonomy (NCBI): domain Eukaryota; kingdom Metazoa; phylum Chordata; class Mammalia; order Rodentia; family Sciuridae; genus Marmota; species Marmota flaviventris. The sequence continues at coordinate 2,689,608 of NC_092505.1, read as the reverse complement.
CTCTCCCAAGTCCAGTGTCTCATTTCTTCAGTTCTCTTGACTTTTTCTCTGTTCTTATGCTATTACTCTTTTTTGTTGTTACTATGGTCTTATGTTTTGAAATCTGGTATTTTTAAACTTCTTTTTTTAGCAATTTAGCTACTCATGGATCTTTGCTCTGTTTACATTTGAGAATAGTTGGAGTTTGTCAAATACAACAGGATTTTTGGGGTGGGGGAGCAGTGCTAGGATGGAGCCAGGGTCCTGGGCATCTTAGGCCAGCACTCTTAGCTCTGAGCTAGGCCCTGAGCCCAGCAGCAGGAGTGTTGATGGGAATCACATCTGCGTGACTTACAGATGATGATATCTACTGAGAAAAACCAGCGGAATGTGCACCTACTGTTAGAATTAAAGGAGAGTCCAAGTGCATTGTCCATCTGCCAAAAAGTGACTATCTCATTAGTAACCCACCAAAAAGTGTGATCTCACTGAGGTACTTAAGACAGCCACAAGAAAACTCATAGGTGTTGAGGGACTGAGCATCTCGAAGGCCTCCCTACAGAAGACCTTGGACTTCACAGTGGGGAGGTGGTGGCCCTGAGTAACAGAGAGGACTCTGCGCTCTTGGGGAAGATGACTGGGGTCAAAGACGCCTCTTCTCCCCATGACCCATAAGTAAGTCTCGCAGTGATGCTGTTTCTTGACAGCAGGGACTGCGTCTGTCTGCTGCTCCACGTCAGCACTAGGATGGACCCTGGCAAGGAGAGAGCTGCAAGAGAGCGGTGGCGTTGACGAGGGCACAGACATGCTCGTGGGGCTACGCACCTGCCTTTCACTTGCAGGCCACCACTTGCTTCTCGGTGCCGCCTGCGGGTCTGGCCCTTGCGTGTCATGATGGCGTGAAGATGGTCATTGCCGACTTCACTGTTCCCCCGAGGAGGAGGGTCTACAGGCTCTGGTTCCATTCTTTATTACTGTGAATTAAAAGATATCTGGCATCCAGCTTTTCTTGTCATGGTGTTTCTTGTTTTGCTTTTGGTGCTAAGGGTGGACCCCAGGGCTTCCAGTGAGCTAAGCACATGCTCTACCACCGAGCTCCATCCCAGCCTCTTGCCATGATTTTTAAATGCCCTTTGGAATGAGGCTTTTAAGCACAGAAAAGATTGCTCTACTTTCAAATCAGTATTTCTTAAGGGTACACTTACAGGCCTGGTTTTTCCCTATGTTTTTATGTAGGTTTTATAAATTTTATAATTTTTGCAAATTCAATAAGTTTGAACTTTTAAGATGACCTTTGAATAACTCAAGTTGATCATATTAGATACTCTCTTTAGAGTATCATTAGAAAATGATCAGTTCCCTTTGCAACTTGAACTTTACACATTTTTTTAATAGAGATTGAGAATTTTTTAATATTTATTTTTTTCTTAGTTTTTGGCGGACACAACATCTTTTTTTTTTGTATGTGGTGCTGAGGATCGAACCCCGACCGTATGCATACCAGGCGAGTGCGCTACTGCTTGAGCCACATCCCCAGCCTGAACTTTACACGTTTTGAACTATAGTTTTTTTTTGTTGTTGTTGTTTTGGTATCAGGAATTGAATTCAGGGGCACTTGACCACTGAGCCACATCCCCAGCCCTATTCTGTATTTTATTTAGAGACAGGGTCTCACTGAGTTGCTTAGTGCCTCGCCATTGCTGAGGCTGGTTTTGAATTCGCGATCCTCCTGCCTCAGGCTTCCCAAGCCACTGGGATTGTGCACCATGGTGCCCATCTTGAACTATAGTTTTAAGTTTAGTAGGCCTAATTGTTTAAAAAAAAAACACCTTAGTATCTGACTAAAGAAAAGTAGATATAATAATTTGGAAATACACGTACAGTGGATCTCAATTCTCAGACTTTGTAAACCCATTTACCAGAAAGTGAGCTCTGTAGAGCCACTTCCTGGCCCTGCCCACTGGGCACCCCCAAGAGAGGAGTGCTTGTCAGTCTTATCAGCTTGGAAAAGTGAGGGGAAGTAAGCAGTCTTAGTAAGTTTCTCTCAAATCTTTTGACTGAAAAAGCTAATTTCTAAAATTTAGTAATACAAGTTCTCTTAGTCTTTTTTTCTATTGCTAAAACAAAGTGCCTGAGATCAGGTAATTTATGAAGAATAGAGGGGTTTCTTTGCTTACAGTTCTGAAGGTTAGGAAGTCCAGAGTGTGGCACCTGCCTCAGCTGGGCACTGGCGGGCCCTTCTTGCTGCATCATGACATGGCAGAGGGCGTCACATGGGAGATAGCAGGTGTGCCAACTTGGGTCTCTTCCTCTTCCTATAGAGTCACTGACGACATTATGGTGCCACCTTCATGACCTCATCTAATCCTAATGGCCTCCCAAATTCCCTCTCCATATACCATGAAAATATGGATTAGGGATTACTTATAATACATGGACTTTGGGGGAACACATTCAAACCGGAGTGTACCTGCAATACCAAATACATTGACTATTCTGAAACTAAAGACTAAAATGTTAAAATTGAAACCTTCCATCAGAGTTAAAGACACCACTAAGATAATTACTAAATCATTCAGACAAGTAGAGGTTCCCCTCTGAGACTCCCAGCAGGCCCCGTGGTGTAGGGATGAGCAGGGATGGGGCACTGCCACGTCCAGCCTTCCCACCCGTGTTGGGCTTCATCTATCTGGGACTTTATTGCCGGACTTTATTGAGTCAAACCTGAGCAAAGGGTGGACCTCGTGGCTGGACTAAATCAGTCTGGTCACATTTCAGTTCTGGAAAACTTGCTGTGTGCTTCCAGTTGGCCAGACTAGCATGCTTAAAAACAGTAAATGGCAGCCTGCTAGAGCCGGCCCGCATTCCACGTTTCTGTCAGCCTTGAAGGTCACGACCCCAGAGCTCTGTTCTTGGGTGGATTATGAGACGTGCAACATTTTCCATGGCTAAGCATGTAGGTGGTCAGTCTGCTTTCCAAACCAGTGCACCATATGACCTGGGGCCAACTCCCTTGAGTTCCAGGTTTTACTTCAACTTTGCTTTAAGCATATTAATTGGCAGATGAAAAAGGACATGTCTGTATCTATATCTATAGCACTCTTCCACTGAACTGTATCCCCAGTCCCCAACTCATTCATATTATTCTCTTTCTCTTTTGGGGTACTGGGGATTGAACCCAGGGATGCTTCACCATTGAGCTTCATCCCTAGTCCTGTTTTTTGAGTCTGGGTCTCTCTAAGTTGCTGAGATCCTCCAGTCTCCCAAATCTCTGAGATTACAGATGTGTACCCCTGCACCTGGCCTCGATTGTCTCTTAATCTGAAATCAGCATTGAGTTTGTTTTTTTAAATAAACATGAGATACTCTTTATATATGTGGTGCTGAGGATCTAACCCAGCGCCTCATACATGCTAGGCAAGTGCGCTACAACTGAGCCACAACCCCAGCCCAGCATTGGGTTTTGACGTAATGCCTGATAGAATAGTTTTTGGTGAAGGTGAGCTGGCTTACCACCTTTGTAGGTTGAATGCTTTTAGTCCTTTCCCAGTTAATGATAGGTTTCACTTCATGACTCGGGTTCTGTGTTGGGCCCTGCCCTGAGTTGATGGACAGAGGTGATGGCCTGAGCTTAATTAAGATCACGGCCTCTTACAGACTAAGAAGGGGAGCTGCAGCAAGAACTGGGATTCTGCGGGAGCTGTTGGCGCCCGATTGGAGGATGGAGGAACAGGCAGCACTGCTACCAAAAGGTGGTGTGTCATTCTGCTGGGGAGTGGGGTTTAGTGAGCAGTTCCACAAATGATGAACAACTTTGCAAATGGCTTTTATGAGTGGGGCCATCTTGAGTGGGAGGTGCCATCTGCAGGCCCTTTCTCTCTGGCTTCCTTTCTTGGTGTCTAGCAGGAGTGTTGTCCATCTTCGTACTCTGCTCCTCTGTATTTACTCACAATATTTGTTATAAGGAGTTGCCTTTAAAAAAAAATTCTTTGCATGGTCTTCTGATGTAGGGAGAACACATACTTTCAGAGCTTTTGACACAAATTTCAAAATTTTGCTTTAGAATATTTTAATAACTATATCAAATTTAGAAGATTTTTTAAATATTTATTTTTTAGTTATAGTTGGACACAACATCTTTATTTTATTTATTTACTTTTATGTGGTGCTGAGAATTGAACCCAGGGCCTTGTACATGCTAGGCAAGCACTCTACCACTAAGCTACAATCCCAGCCCCAAATTTAGAAATTTTTAACCAGTTTTAAAAGAGAGGATCACAAATATTTAAGCTTTAGAAATAAAATTCTGACTTTCCCTTAATATTTAATATGAACATTTGGAAACAAAACGTTGAAAGAGAATAAGTGTGATTCCCTGCCGCCTGGAGCCCACCGTGGTTGATGACTGGCCCAAGTGTACTCAGTTATGTGTGTATTTTTGTTGACCCAGTTGAAATAAGTTGTGGCTATCATAACCTAAGTCGACATGCCCAGCCCAACCCCTCAGAGTTAGAGGATCATGCAGTGAATACACAGCATTATCAAACTGTCAAGGTAACACTCACTAATACCGACTTTATTTCATATCTCCCCAAATGTCCTTAAATTGTCTTTTACAGTATTTTCCTCTCCTTTCTTTTATTTTGTTATGGTGGGTTGTATGTTTTTGGATTTTTGAGACAGGGTCTTATTATGTTGCCCAGACTGTTGTCCAACTTCTGGACTCAAGTGATCCTCCTCCCTCGGCCTCCTGAGTAGCTGGGACAGGAGGCATGCACCACTGTTTCTGGTCAGCTTTTGTTTTGTTTCTTTAGTTTCTTTTAACCCCAGACACTTCCCATACCTTTTACAGAATTCTAAACTTTAAAAAGCTCTGTTTTGAATTTCAGACACACAAAGAAGTCGCAGAAATCATACAAAGATTTCCTGTATGCTTTCTCCAAATTGCAGCGTTACCAAACTCTGGCTTTATTGTGCTTGCTTTCTCCATCTCTGATATTCTCTCTCTCTGTATAAACACACTTTGTCTCTCCCTCTCCAACATTTGAGAAGGTGAGGCACAGGCATAATGCCCCTCTTGGCTACATACTTGACCATGCATCCCAAAACCAGAAGACTCCACTAACTGACTCTAGTACAGTGGTCAGGTAAGGAAAATAGCACTAATACAGTACTAAAATCCACTCTGACTTTGTTTGGGGATTCTGCCATTTGTTTTACTAATGAGCTTTACAGAAAGAAAAGGACATTGGGGGCCCAGACCCAGTTCAGAGTCACACTGTGGTGGTGTTTCTCTCTGACCTTTTGTGATCTTGACACTTCTCGGGCCACTGGCTGTCTACTTTGTAAAATGCCCTTGCTTTCATCAGCTTCTTCACTGCCACGACCAAGAGACCTGACAAGAACAGTTTTAAGGAGGAAAAGTACTTGGGGCCTGAGGTGGTGAGATGGATGTGGTGGAGGAAGGCAGTGAAGACAGGGTGCTGGGAGGAAGAGAGACTAAGCTCAGCTCGCACAGTCGTGCCCAAAGGCACACCCCCAGTGACCCACTCCTCTAGGCACATCCCACCTGTCTGCAGCCACCTGTCAGTAACCCTGTCCTGCAGCTTGGGGTCCCAGGTGATGAGGGTCTCAGGGGTGACGCTGGGCTGGAGTCCACAGGGGTCAGAGGGGCAGGTGGAAGTGAAATTGGAGAGAAGACAGGATTTGAAGGAGGGCCAAGTTTTGATCAAGGAGAAACCGGTAAGAGACACTCAGGGACAAGTTTGCACATGTGTGGTGTCTCTGCCCTGAGAGTGGGATTGAGGGTGGGTGGAGCACAGCGTGGTGACCACACAGTCCGTGGTGCATGAGCCTTTCCCTGTGTCTTCACCGTTACACACACTGCTCCCTAGTGTGAGCGGCTCTTGCTGTTGGTAGGGTTGTTCCCAGGGGCAGAGTTTCAGGTGACAGCGCTTCTTCCCGTCCTGCTCCCGGGGGCTTTGCACTCACCAGCTGTGGTGCTCAGCCACCTTCTCCTTGACCCTCAGCTGTTCTTTGTGTGATTGGTACCCCGCCTCCATGGCTTCAGTGGCGCTGCCTAGTTCTTCTCTTGTCCCACTGGCTGCTGCTCCTCGTCCTCTGCTGCGTCCCGTCTTCCTGACCTCCAGACTGACCTGGCACAGCTGCCTGCTGACTCTTCCTGGTGGTCTTCTCTAGTCTGGGGGCTTTACACACTGCATTTGTTGGCAAGGGCAGCTGTGACAAACTGCCACAAACTGGAAGGCTGAGAGCAGTGTGCTCTCCTGGCAAATGTGAGGCCTCGGATGCCATCCCAGACCCTGTGAAACCAAACCAAACCAACCCAGGATACAGTTCTGGAGACCGGAAGTCAGGGCTTTGCTGCCCCTGCAGTCTCCAAGGGAGGGTCCTTCCTTCCCTCTTTGACCTTCTGGTGGCGCCAGTCATCTTTACGCTCGTGTTGCTTGCAGATGTCACCTCAGTCCCTGCTTCTGTCTTCTGTGGGGTCCCTGGGTGCCTCAGATCTCCTCCTCTCTTCTAAGGACGGCCAGTCCCTGGACTCTAAACCTGGGATGCTCTCACCTCGAGACCCAAAGTCATCCCATTTGTAGTTCATCTCTTTTTTTTAAATGTTTATTTTTTAGTTTTAGGTGGACACAATGTCTTTATTTTATTTTTATGTGGTGCTGAGGATCAAACCTAGTGCCTCACGCATGCCAGACGAATGCGCTACCACTTGAGCCACATCCCCAGCCCCCTATAGTTCATTTCTAAATCAGGTCCCACATGCAGTTCCTGGGCGTAGGGAGTTAGACATGTCCACACCTACTAGCTGTACTCTGATGGTGATGAAGTGTGTTTCCAGCCCAGATGCCTGTGTGGTTCTGAGAATCCTCTCCAACCTGAAATGTCTCATCTTGTTTTCCTTCCCAGGCTAAGAAGCTGCTCTTTACCTGTCTACTTGTCCTGGGACCTACATCTCTGCTCCTCCAGGTGCTCAGGTGGGAAGCTCAGCCTGTTCTGGTCCCTTCCTTCCACACTCCGGACTGCCCACAGCCCCCTTGGCTCACCTCTGTCTGGATTCCCAGTGCCTACACCCCAACCCCAGCTCTCCTGGGCTCCAAAGGTACACAGTCTGTTTTGCTCATGAAGTCAGAGCTTGAGTCACATCATCAGCTGTGTTTTCCATCCTGTGTGGGGCACCGGCATCCTCACTGTGGCCATAGTCACCTCTCATGCACCTCCCTGCTTCCTCCTCTGCTCTGTCCAGTCACCCTGTTTCCTGCCTTCCTTTGGCCCCGTCACTTCCTGAGTGTGCTTGCGTGCACATCAAGGCCTGTCTTGCCATCAGTTTGTGCCTGTGCCCCTGCCTGTGTCTTGTTGGCCTCTTTGTTTCTGTGCCCCAGTGCCCAGAACTGCCCAACACAACAAGCATTTGCTGAAGGAGGGAAGGAGTGGCCTCATGTGCCTCGTGGTTTTCATGAAGTCATGTCTTAGCCCTTCCACCCCCTAGCTCCTTAGCCTGGGACAAGCCCTGTCCCTGTGACAGCTGCAGTGCCATGCTGCTGAGGTTGAGACCAGCAAACCCGTGGCTAGCTCTGTGGGCCTGGCCACATTACTCGGCTGCTCAGCTGTAAGTGGGCATTATGTGAAGAATCCCTCCTGGGGTAGCATGTCAGGAGCTGGCCTGGCTGCAGCGTTAGTGGTCAGGAGACAGAGACACCTGTCAACTGTCTCCATTAAGGCTGCTGCTGATTCCTTCCCTGGCTTGCTTGGCTCACACTTAGCACCGTCCCTGGAGTGCTGCTGGACTTCCCCTGGTGACTTTGTGGTCCTGCTAGTGCAAGACAAGTGGCATGAGTATGCTTGACTTGTGTGTGGCCTTCTTGGCAAGCCCCAGCCCACCCGACTCTCAGTGGCCACACTGTACCCGAGCAGGTCTCACTGGCTGGTTGGACCCACACTCCTGCGCAGCTCTGCAGTGCCTCTCGCAGCCCCACTGCAGGTGTTCCTTACAGCCACACATCCTTCCAGCTCATCAGGGTGGAGGTTTTATGTATCTTGAGGCAAGTGGCCATTATTTAAATATTTGTGTTACATGTGCAGCTTTATAGCAGTGCCATTTTGGCCACCTTCATCCTGTCCTTTCATTCCTTGTTCACTTTCCTCCCTTTCTCGGTATATCAGGGCTGGTTTAAATGGCCTTCCCTGGGGCCTGCATGAGCACATGGCTGTGAGCCACTCCCTCCTCTGTGCTTCACCCTGTGCCCACGTGTTCTTGCTGCCCTCCTGTTGCTCTTCTCCTCCACACCTGTCTACTCCCAGAAGATAAGGGCTCTCGAGCCAACTTGCTCCTTGCTGCATCTCAGGCATCCTGTGTTAGTTGGCTTTTGGTCACTGTGACTGAAATACCTGATTAGGACAACTTAGAGGAGGAAACTTTATTTTGGCTCCCAGTTTCAGAGGTTCGCTCCTTAGCTCTGGACTCAAGATGAGGTAGCACATCATGACGGAAGGGCATGGTAGAGAAAAGCAACCCAGGACAGGGCGACCAAGAGGGAAGAGAGAGAGAGGGAGAAAGAAGGTGGGTGGGGGGAGGAGGGAGAAGAGAGAGAGACAGGGAGATTATAAACCCAAAGATATATCCCCAGGCTCTACCTGCCTACAGTTACTGCCCAGTTAATCTATCAGTGGATCAATCCTCTGATTAGGTCAAGCATCTCATAATCTAAGCATTTCACTTCTGAAAATTCCTGCATTATCTCACACATGAGCTTTTGGGGGACACCTCATATCTAAACCATAATAGCCCCCAACACTTGTGTTGCACACAAGGCAAGTGCTGTTATCTTTGGGTGGTGGGCCAGCTAGTTGACAATGCAAGGGCAAATCAGGGACCAGTGCAGGTGGTTGATGGCTCAGCAAGTGAAGTGCTATCCAGGAGGGTCTTGGTCATAGCAGGGTGTCAGGGTCAGGGTATTTTTTCTATATAAAAATACGTGTGCACAGGTGGTGTAGAATAAAGAATATTAGCTGAGTGTAGTGGCACATGCCTGAAATCCTAGCAGCTTTGGAGGCTGAGGCAGGAGGATCACAAGTTCAAAGCCAGCCTCAGCAAAAGTGAGGTGCTAAGCAACTCAGTGAGACCTTATTTCTAAATAAAATACAAAATAGAGCTGGGGATATGGCTCAGTGACCAACTGCCCCTGAGTTCAATCAATCCCTGGTACCAAAATCAAAAACAAAAACAAAAAAACATGTTGCATAACTGTTAATGCTCTTCTAATGCTCTTCTCCTTTTGTTTTCCCAGATATCATTTGCTTCTGTCTCAAGATGATTTGATGTCTTAAATAAAACTCTTTTGTCAACCATGATGGCCACACAGACGTTGAGTATAGACAGCTATCAAGATGGGCAGCAAGTGAGAGCTTGAGCTTCATTCTGCATTCTGATTGTTGCCAGTCATTCAGTTTCTGTGAGGTTGCACATTCAATCTTAAATATATTATGCATTTATTATGTATTGGTGTTCAGAAAGATAAGCCATAGAATTATTCACATTATATCCTTAAGTGATACATTTGGAGTCTCCCTCCATCATATGAATTCTTTGGGAATTTACTTTTTTAAGGTCAGAGTTAATTAGTTATGTGACTTTTAAAGAAAAGCTGGGTGCTTGCCTAGCATACGTGAGGCCTCCACTAGCTCCACAAAAATAAAAAGAGAGCTGGATGTGCTGGCATGTGCCTATAATCCCAGCCACTCAGGAGGCTGAGGTAGGAGGATTCCAAGTTCCAGGCCAGCTTCAGCAACTTAATGAGGCTGTGAGCAACTTAGTGAGACTCTGTCTCAAAATATATTAAAATAAAAGGGTGGGCTGGGGATGTGGCTCAAGCGGTAGCACGATCACCTGGCATGTGTGCGGGCCCGGGTTCGATCCTCAGCACCACATACAAAGATGTTGTGTCTGCAAAAAACTAGAAATAAATATTAAAAATTCTCTCTCTCTCTCTCTCAAAAAAAAAAAAAAAAAAAAGCCTATGGCTTAAGACTTTAAAAAATAAAATAAAATAAAAGGGCTAGAGATATGGCTCAGTGGCAAAATGCCCCTGGCTTCAATCCCTGGTACCAAAAAATAAAATAATATTAATTAAATAAAAAGAAAAAAGAAAACCCAGGTGTTTTTTTGTTGTTGTTTGTTTATAATTCTGGGGATCAAACCCAGGGTCTTCTGAATGTTAGGCAGCTGCTCTGCCATCAAGCTACAGATCCGTTTTGACAGCCAGATTCCTACATTGACAGTCACTAATCTGAGTCTCACTGGATTAACTTCCCTAGTTTCATCTCCCCACTTACAAGTATGGGAGGGCACTGACCCAGTAACCAGCCCTCCCAGCAGAGCTTCAGAGCAGACCCGTTTATCTGGTGCATGCTGCCACGGGCGCTTCTTGACTGTCCTCCCAGTTGGAGGAGTCTTCCCCCTTGGAGCTGCAGTATATGTGTTTGTGTATCTGGTGGTGTGTGCTCTGTGACCAGCAAGGGTTGGGGAGGGGAAGGAGGGCAGCTGAGGCATCGGCTGAGAACTTCCCAAGTGCCCTGCATGCTCCGCATCCTGCTGGGGTTTGGCGCATTCTCCATTGTGTTCCTGCCCATCAGAGGGGAAATGGAATACACGCCCTGGATGCCCCTGCTCCCGACTCCATGCAGCTGGGGAGGCTTCTGGTGGTGAGGCGAGTCGTGCCTCCCTTACCCTGGTGGCCAGTTTTGTACCATTCTTATTTGGTTCCTGTTGCAGAGACTTTTTTTTTTTTTTTTAAAGAGAGAGAATTTTTTAATATTTATTTTTCAGTTTTCGGTGGACACAACATCTTTATTTTATTTTATGTGGTGCTGAGGATCAAACCCAGTGCCCCGTGCACGCCAGGCGAGCTCGTTACCGCCTGAGCCACATCCCCAGCCCAAGAGACTTTGTTTTTTGTTGCATGTTTTTGCATCTTGCAGGCATCAAGAGAGGGTCATCCTGGATAGAGTTTCAGCCTGCTTAATCTTGACCTGGAAGTCCTTGGATATTTCCACTTGATTTTTTTCCCCCCTGAAGTGCAAATCTGACAATATGCCCCCTTCTTAACCCCTCCAGGGACTCCCCATGGATTTTAGGTAAAGTCCAAGCTGCCCCCGACCCACATGGCCTGGTTTCCGTGGACCCTCAGGTCACCCTCAGCCCCCCCTCAGCCCCTCATCCACACTCACCTCTGCCAGGCCCACCTTGGCACCTCTTGCCGGCTGGGGGGCTGGCCCTGGCTATTCCTGGCAGTCTTCCCCTCTCATTCTTCAGTTTGGGCTCAGATGAGCCTTGCCACCTGCCTCCCATTGTGTGTTCTGTCAGAAGGAGCAGTGATGGTCCCCTGACCTGGCCTGGGCACCCTGCTCCATCCTGCCACCACGTGTGGTGCTCTTTCAGTAGCTGAAAGTATCCCCAGGACTTGAAGGGCCTGTCATGAGCATTATTTTAAATAAACATTTCATTGTTTCTAGTATAGACATATTATAATTACTTAGCCATTTCTTTAAGGTCAAACTCTCAGATTTCTCTTTTTTCATTCATTAATAAGAAAATACTGAGGGCTGGGGTTGTGGTTTAGTGGTAGAGCACTTGCCCAGCATGTGTTGAGTGCTGGGTTTGATCCTCAGCACCACATAAAAATAAATAAATAAAATAAAGGTACTGTGTCCAACTACAACTAAAAAAAAAAAAAAAAAAGGGCTGGGGCTGGGGCTCAGTGGAATTGCACTTGCCTGGCATGTGTGAGGTTCCGGGTCTGATTCTCAGCACCAGTGTAAATAATAAAGGTCTATCAACAACTAAAAAAATTTAAAAAAAGAAAAAAATATTGAAATAAACCTTTTAAGGCTTTTTATACTACTGTGAGATTGCCCTCCAGAAGGATTGTATTTGATTGTACTTTAGTTGCTTTTTTTTTTTTTTTTTTAAGAGAGAAAAATACATTCTCAAGATGTAAACTTATCTTAAAGGCAGCAGAATGGACATCCTAGAGCACCTTTCTGGACTGAGAGAAGAGAGCAAAGGGCCAAAGGGAATTCCAAGGGGGTGGGCATGCCTGGCCACCTTGGAGGGGCAGAAGCCTGGCAGGCTCCTCAGAATTTCTCAGACCCCTGGTCCTGAAGAAGCTAGGTTGGGTAGTCCAAAGTTTACTGCAGCAATTTTGTTTTTTTGTAACGTGGAATTCTTTGAGGATTTAACTATATTTTACACAAGTGACAAACACATGGCTTGTCTAAAGCAATCTATGTCTCTAAGCTTTCAGTAAGCATGGCTGGTCTTTACTTTCTAAATGCATGACATTTTATAAATTTGCATCGTATGTGTGCGTGCGTGTGTGTGTGTGTGTGCGTGTGTATGTGTACGTACATACGTACGTGCTCAGGGATCAAGCATGTGCTCTACCACGGAGCTATACCCAGAGCTTGGGTTAAATTTTCATAGCTTATATATTCCTGAGGGATAGGGTGGACATGAGAAAATTTAGTCCTTTCACAAATATGTAGCATATTGAGTCTGAGTCATTCTTGTGAGAAGATAAGAACTTGTACTATTTGTTTATCCCTCTCATTATTTTACTAAATATGGAGATATATATAGTAAGAAGTTACAGAAGAGTAAGGTTGCATATGTACAATTACTTCAATTGTACATGGTCATTATGATTTTTTTAAATCCTAAGCTTTTCACAGATTTAGAAAATCTCAGTTCTTAGGCACTTTGGAAATTTGGCTTTTTATGTTATTCACTTTTAAAGCACTTTAAATTAAAAGGAGTTTTCTTGATGGTATTCTTTATGTATAATTTACCAGTCTGAAAGCATTCCTGTTTGACAATAGAATACTTGGTAGCAGTGTGTTTTGTGTTTGATAACAAAATTCTCCTTTTATAGATGCAAGTGGTAACAGAATTAAAAACGGAGCAAGATCCAAACTGCTCTGAACCCGATGCAGAAGGAGTGAGCCCTCCTCCTGTAGAGTCGCAGACCCCAATGGACGCAGACAAGCAGGCCATTTACAGGTAGCACCTGGGCGTGGAGGGGTAGGTTTCCAGAGGACTGAGAGAACACAAACCTGTGAGGTGGAACACCAGAAGTGGTAGCTGGGCAAAGTGGGGGGCTCCATCCTGATGCTATCACTGCATCAGGAGTGAAATCTTTTGAGTTTAAGATGTCATTTCTTAAAAGAGAACATTTTGTACTATAAATCATTTGGGGTAATCTTGCAAAAAGAAATCTTCAAGCCCAGATGATTTTTGGTAGTCTGTATATACCATATGTTGTTTATCTGTCAGTGGATATCTGGGTTGCACCTGTAGTTTGACTGTTATTTGGGGAGATTTTTGTTCTTTTATGGTGCTTGGGATGGAACCTAGAGCCTTACATGCCAGGCAAGCACTGTACCACTGAGCACATCCCCAGTTGCTAAACATAGGTGTACAAATAGCTGTTCAACTCTATGCTGATGTAAATAAGAGTCTTTATTCACAATTGTCAGAAACTATAAACAGCCTAGGAGTTTCTTGGCTGATGAACTGATAGACACACAATGATATATCCATACCATGGAATGTTATTGCAACTGGAAGGAAGGGATATGGGTATTGAACAGCTAAGTCAGTCTAGCTGCAGTGTGCTGAGTGAATGAAGCGTCAGAAGGTCACATACTGTATGATTTCATTTGCTTTTATATGGATATAACACTGGTGATGATGACCAGATCAGTCATCTGGGGGTAGGGGCTGGGCTGAATAAAATTATGTAACAGCCAGGTGTGGAGGATCACAGGGTTGAGTCCAGCCTCAGCAACTTAGCAAGACCCTGTCTCAAAAAATAAAAAGGTCTAGGGATGGGGATGTACCTCAGTGGTAGAGCATTCCTGAGTTCAATCCTTAGTATTCAAAAAAGAAAGAAAGAAGTAAATAAGAAGTTTGGAGAAAACGTAGAAAGGTATGGAGTAACCTTCAGTCCAGGATACCTTCTTAAATAAACACAAACTCAGAAGACACAGCAAAAAAGACTAATAAATTTAATCACCACAAATCAAACCCTGTATGTGAACAAAGATGGCATAATAAATAAGAAAAAGACAAACAACCGAAAGTAAAAATGACAAAGTAGGCAGATTCATAAAGGGGTCAGCAGATGATGAATGTGAAAACAGCCCAACAGTGAGATTTGTCTTTTGGCTCTTGGGTTTACAAATGAAAAGCTGAGTAGCCAGTGGTGACAGCAGGTCTGGGGCGCTGATGATGCCTTGTCACCCCTAGTGAGCAGGTAATTAGGATACTCCTTTTTGGAAGTTAGTTGGCCCTTGAATAACTTCTTTTTATGGTTAATTACTGACTTGACTTTTTAAGATTGTAGTTAAAAAAGAAACCAAATACATAACATACAATTCATTTGTTTTTTTGTGTGTGGTGCTGGGAATTGGACTCATACCAAGCACATGCTCTACCACTGAGCTTCGTCCTAAGCCCCTACAGTTTATTTATCATCTTAATTTTTAAGTGTATGGTTTGGTAGTGTGAAGTATATTTGCATTGTTGGGAAACAGATCTTCAGAAGTTTTTCATCTTCCAAATCTGAGACTCTACCCATTAAATAACAAATCATCTTTCCCCTGTCTTTGCTTTCAGTCTAGTGATCACCATTCTCCTTTGTTTTTATGAATTTACTTTTGTAAATAACTTACATAATGCTTGGTAAATAACTTACATAATGATGGTAATAGTAACTTTCACAGTGTTAGTGCAGTTCCATTCTAGGCAGCTTCCTAACAGGTGAATGCAAGTGTACCTTAAGGCTCTCCTACACTGCAGATACTGTCAACTGCAAACAACCTAAATGGCCAACTGGCGAGTGGCCACCCTGTTGAGATTTCATATTACAGGTTACCATCTATAATTTAAAGAATAACAAGATTACCATACACTGACATGGATGGTATCTCTTTTAATTTAATTTTAAAATTATTACTATTATTATTACTTTTTTGCAGGACTAGGAATGAAACCCAGGGCCTTGTTCACACTAGACAAGCACTCCACCACTGAGCTACATTCCCAGCCCAGTCCATGGACAGTCTCTTAAGCAACATTGGCTGCATAATTTTTGAGGCTCAGTAAAAAAGAAAACACAGGGCTCCTTGTGTTGGTCATCTTTTTGTCACTAATTGTAACACCTGACAAGGACAATTTAGATAGGAAGATTTATTTTGGCTCATAGTTTCAGAGGTTCAGTACATGGTGGGAAAACCTATTATTCTGGACCCAGGTGAGACAGAACATCATGGTGGAAGGTGTAGCGGAGGAGCCTTTCTCTATTCATGGTGGCCAGGAAGCAGAGAGAGACAGACAGACAGATGGCAAGAGGCCACAGGGAAGATGTGCCCTTCCAGGGTATGCCTGCAGTGATCCAGCCATGCCCCAACTACCTGTAGTTACCACCCTGTTAGCCCAGTGAAATCAGAAGGCACTGATCAGGCTACATCTCTCATAATCTCATAGTTCCACCTCGGTAGATTCCTGCGTTAACATAGGAGTTAGGGGGGCACCTCATATCCAAACCACAGCATTCCTTGTTCCAAACTAAGAGTTTTAATCTAGCACTAGCAGGGCATTGAACTAATGGGGCCCTGGGCAGCTGTCCAAACCATATACCCTTGTATCATTTCTGTTTGTATGACAGATTTCAGAGGTCAAAGCAAGTTCCGGAACCAGGTGAGGGTACAGTGTACTCTAAAGAAGGGTACACACCAAAATATCAACACCTTTGGGGAGAGCAAGGAAGGATCACAGTGTCGTATCCCAGAGGGCTACGGTTGATCAGGTGGTCTGAATTTTTTCCAATGGGTTGTATTTATTTATTTATTTAACTGGTATTTATTCAGTTATTATGTGATTAAAAATAAATACCAGAGATACACACTTTGCACCCATTAGGATGACTATGATTAAAAAGAAAAACAGAAACTAGAAGATGTTGATGAGAAGGTAGAGAAATTAGAATCCTCTTACGTTGCTGTCATGTATGGGATGCAGCCGCTTTGGAAAACTTCGGCAATTCCTCAGAATGTTGAACATAGAGTTCCATTTGACCCAGAAATTTCACTCCTGTGCATATACCCAAGAGAAATGACAGTGTATGTTCCCACAAAAACCTGTACATGAATGTTCATGGCAGCATTATCCATAATAGTCAAAAGGAAGAAACAACCAGATGTCCATCAGCTGGAAAAACTAAGTGTGGTATCACCTTACAATGGGATACTATTCAGCCGTGAAGGAATGAAGGACCGATACTTGTTACAACATTGGTAAGTCCTTGAAACATGCTAAGTGACAGATACCAGAGACTTCATGAGTCCCTTTATGTGAAATGTCTAGAATAATCATAGAGATAGAAAGTAGGTTTGTGGTGGGCTGAGGTTTGTAGAAATGGAGCGACTGCTAGTGGGCATCAGATTTCTTTTGGGGATGATGATGCTCTAAAATTGTGGTGATGGTTGTCCTACTCTAGAATATACTAAACCCCACTGAATGGTACACTTTAAATAGCAACTTCTGTGGCGTGTGGATTAGGCTCCCCAGAGTCACTCTCTGAGGCTGTGCACCCTGAGAGCCCGAGCATTCTTGTGGAGATGGAGAACGTACCTGTATTCTTTGTTCTTTTCTCCCCTAGGCATCCACTGTTTCCATTATTAGCTTTGTTGTTTGAAAAATGTGAGCAGTCCACACAGGGCTCAGAAGGCACAACTTCTGCCAGTTTTGATGTGGACATTGAGAACTTCGTCAGAAAGCAAGAGAAGGAAGGGAAACCCTTCTTTTGTGAAGATCCAGAAACTGACAACTTAGTAAGTAAAGTGACTGCTTTTTTAAAATTTATTTTTAATAATTTAAAATCAGATCATGAAGTTTTTAACTTATTATAGCTTTAAGCTGCTTGTGGTTCCGCTAAAGGGGAGAATGGTGTAACTGTGAGGTAGCTTGTCTTCCAGTGTGTGTAACTTGAATGTCCCCAGGTCTTCCCCTCTAGTTACATTTCCTTTAACAAGCCAGTGAAGCAATCCCTGCCTCTGTCCTAAATGCCTGGGGGCCTGTTCTCTCCTGAAGGTCTAAAGGCTCTCCAGAGCTAGGGTGTTCCCTGACATGTCTGTGCCCAACTTCGATTCTTGGCATACTCCTAATCATGGATACAGGACTTGGACTATATCCTTAAGACAACTTTGAGTCTTGAGGCTCATGCCAACTTCCTCCTGTTTCCAGGGCTCCAAAATCCAGGGATTTCCGTACTCTGTAGAGGAAGTGAAGAAGTTCTTGTGGCTAATGTCCCTGGTGCACCCACAGCCAGCCATCCCTTACAGGATTTGGGTGGTACTGGCAGTCTTTGTTAGGCTCTTGCTCCCTTTGCCTTCTCACCTTAGCATGCTACTTGTTTTCATCCCTCCCAGATTCAGATTGACATGGATCTGGCATCAGGGTACCATTGCTGGGTCACAGATGCCTTCTAGGACCTGTATCAAACCTTAGTCAGGCTCTGAGCATAGAAGGGTCTTTGGAAAACTGCTTCTTTCCTGGGTAAATTGCCCATTCATAGCTTTCCTAAGGTTTTCATTGTGTGTTTCCTCTTTACCACCTCATAGATTCTGTAAGTGGTCAGGCTTTGACCTTTGACCCTGCCTGCTCAACTCTGAAAGGAGACCCATGCCCTTATGGGTAAGGGTCACAGCTCTCTCTGCTCCTGGGACTGGGATGCAGTCATCTCTCTGGCCTGGCTCAGTGAGTGGGGAGTGGGCATCCTCCACACCCCCCTGGCTGCAGGGAACACAGTTTCCCACCCTGTCTTTAGCACTCGCAGAGCTTGTTGCTTGGTAATTACTGGTATTAGTTGATTGATTCTTTTGTTCCATGAATATGTATGAATTATTTTATGTTAGCTTAGCACTGAACTTTGGAGTTGTTGATTCACAGGCAGATAGTACTAATGAAAACAGATTCATTATTGGCATTAATGATCTATTGTTTTGGGGCAGATCCCCTCAAAACTTAGTGACTTCATATAAAACTACAAAACTCTTGGAAAAGTCACAAGAGGAAATCTTTGGGATTTAGGGCTAGGAAAGCATTCTTAGACTTGACCCCAGAAATATGATCCAGAAAAGATGGAGTTGATAAGTCTAACTTCAACAAAATTAAAAACTGCTGCTGGGTGTGGTGGCACATGTCTGTAACCCCAGTGACTCAGGAGGCTCAGGCAAGAGGATTGCAAGTTCAAGCCCAGCCTTGGTAACTTAGCAAGACCTTAAGCAACTTTATGAGACCCTGTCTTAAAATTGAAAAATAAGAAAGAAAAAGGGCTGGGGATGTGGCTCAGTGGTAAAGTGTCCCTGGGTTCAATCCCTAGTACCAAAAAAAGAAAAAGAAAAAAAATTAAGCCACCTGTATAGATTTGTCCCTACTTATAGAAATAGAGTGAGGGTAAGAAACCTCCTAGGCCACAGAGTGATCTGGTGGCTGTGAGACAGCCCAGCCATCTTCAGGCAGAGCTTCACTGCCAGCACAGCCTCACCAGCGCCGGTCCAGGGCTCCCTTGTCCCTATACACCAGGATGGCCAAAGCCCAGGTTAGCAGTGCTGTGGCAGTCACCTCTTTGTATGATTTCTGACGTCATTTCACTTCTCTTGCTGTCACTGAAGAGGTTTCTGATAACTAGGAACCAAATATGTATGATAATGATGACTATACTAGTACCTTTTTCTTATGTAAGTCTTCATTTTCTCTGTTTCTAGATGGTGAAAGCAATCCAGGTCTTGCGTATTCATCTTCTTGAGCTGGAAAAAGTTAATGAACTCTGCAAAGATTTCTGTAGTCGGTACATTGCTTGTTTGAAGACAAAAATGAACAGTGAGACTCTGTTGAGTGGAGAGCCTGGAAGTCCATACTCGCCCGTGCAATCCCAGGTACCTGCCTTTTGGGGGTCTTTATGCCTTTGGCATCAACCCCAAATCACCAACCCTTTCAGAATTGCTGGGGCTGTCTCGATGGCTGTCTTGCTTGAAGGACCTTCTAGGTCTCTGAAGCTGGCTTATTTTAGGAGTAAATTCAAGCCAGAGAAGAATCTTTCTGGACTTCATGTAGGGAATGGGTGAGTCCTCAGTCTGCATTCTGGCTCCCGCCAACCCCACCCCATGTTTATGGAGAGTAGAGTACCACTCATTCCTTTTTTTTTATTGGGGAAAAACACAGTATTTTTTTTTTTTTATAAGTTATAGATGGACACAATGCCTGTATTTTTGCTATATTTTGTTTTTATGTGGTACTGAGGATTGAACCCAGTGCCTCACATGTGCTAGGCAAGCTCTCTACCACTGAGCCACAACCCTAGCCCAACACATTCTTTTTTGGGGGGTGGGGATAACTGGAAATTGAACTCAGGGGCACTCGACCACTGAGTCATATCCCTAGCCCTATTTTGAATTAGTGACAGGGTCTCGCTGAGTTGCTTAGCACCTTGCTTTTGCTGAAGCTGGCTTTGAATTCACAACCCTCCTGTCTCAGCTTCCCGAGCCACTGGGATTATAGGCATGTACCACTGCACCTGGCTCAGCCCAATACACTTTTAAAAATTGAATAACGTATACATAAATTTTATCATCTTAACCATGTTTTTAATTGCAACCATTTTAAAATGCACATTACAGTGGTTTAGTTCATTCCATTGTTGTGCATCCCTCAGCACCATCCACCTCCAGAACTTCCTCATGTTCCCACCTGAGCTCTGTCCTCAGGAAACCTATCCCTCGTTCTCCTTCCTAGCCCTGGCACCCACCAGCCCACACTTTGTCTCCATGACTTAGACTCCTCTAGGGACCTTGTATCAGTAGAATCATGTAGTATTTTGTCCTTTGTGCCTGGCTCGTTCATTGGGCACAGTGCTCTGAAGGTCTGTTTGTGATGAAGCAGTGTTCTATTTCAGCCACTCTAATGACGTGTAGTGGTAATCCATTGGGGTTTTTATTTCGTGTCCCTGCTGACTAATGGTGTTGATCTGTGTATATCCACCACCTGTTTATCAGCTTTGGTGAAAATGTCTGTTCGTGTCTTTTGCCTATTTTCTAATTTGATTTTCTTTAAACTGCTGTGTTTTGAGAGTCCGGCCCTATTCTAGATACTAGTCCTTTTTTGGATATAGAGTTTGCAAATATATTTTCCAAATCTGTAGCTAAGTGTCCTCTTAACATCCTCTTAACATGTCTTTTGTAGAGCAAACATTTTTAATTTTGATGAAGTTTAATTTTTCAGTACTTCCTTGTATGGATTGTGCTTTGGGTATCAAGTCTAAGAACTCTGCCTACCTTTAGATCCCAAAGATGTTGTCTTTCTTTGTTTTTTTATTTCTGAATGTTTTGTAGTCTTATATTTTACATTTAAATTCATTATCAGTTTGGAGTTAGCTTGTGCAGAAAGTGGGAGATTTAATTGAGGTTTTTTTTGTCGATGATGTTTGTCGGCACCAGGACCTTTGGTTGTAAAGCTTTCCTACTTCCACTACATTGCTTTTTGCACCTGTGTCAAACATCAGTTGGGCATGTTGGGGGGCCTGTCTCCTGTGTTTTCTGTTCTGCTCCATTGATCTGTGTGTCAACTACTACATAGTTTTGATTGCCATATCATATGATAAATCTCCAACTTGAGTAGATAGTTTCCTTCCACTTCAGTGTTTCTTCTCAAGATTGTTTTAGTTGTTCTGGTTCCTTTGCCTTTTCATATAAACTTTAGAATGATTTTGTCTAGGTCCATTTTTTTAAAATCTTACTGGGATTTTGATAGGAATTTCATCAAATCTGTATATTGATTTGGGAAGAATTGACAGCTTTACTATGTTGAGTCCTCCAACCCACACATATGGTTATGTCTCTCCATTTATTTTACATCTTCTATTGTTGTTGGTTTTTTCCCACCAGTTTTCAAATACAGGTCTTGTGTGTGTGCTTTTGGAGTTACGTCTAAGTGTAACCATTTTTTGAGTGATTGTGAATAGATTATTTTTTTAGTTTTTGTTTCCATGTGTTTATTGCTGGTCTGCAGAAATACAGTTGATTTCTGTATGTTTATTGTATGTGCTGTGACCTTGCTGAACTCATTTATTAGTTCTAGGAGCTTTGCTTTTGTGGGCTATTTGGATTTTCTACCTGTTGAGCAAGTGGCACACCAGCGGGGACAGTGCTGTTTGCCTCCTTTCTGACCCCCTGCCTTTTACTTCCTGTTCTTGTGTCACTGCATTGACTGGACCATCCAGCGCTGTCTTTGGGAGTATGGAGAGCAGACTCCCCAGCCTTTCTCCAGCCTTAGGGAACCTGTCAGTCGGTACCTTGCTCATATTGGTTGAGGTATTTAAAGATGCTCTTACCTGTTGGAGGACACTCCCCTCTGAGAGTTGTTTGGCTTTTGTGGGGGATGGAATTCAGGGGAACTCGACCACTGAGCCACATCCCCAGTCCTATTTTATATTTTATTTAGAGACAGGATCTCACTGAGTTCCTTAGTGCCTCGCTGTACTGAGGCTGGCTTTGAACTCACGATCCTCCTGCCTCAGCCTCCCAAGCTGCTGGGATTTCAGGCGTGTACCACTATGCCTGGCTGTTTGTTTTTTTTTTTTCTTTCCCCAGTACTGGGGATTGAATCTAGGAGTGCTTAACCACTGAGCAACTTTCCCAGCCGTTTTTATTTTTTATTTTGAGACAGGGTCTTGCTAAGTTTCTTAAGGTCTCAGTAAGTTGCTGAGGATGTCTCCAACTTGTGATCCTCCTGCCTCAATCTCCTAAATTGCTGGAATTACAGGAATGTGCCACCTTGCCTGGCATTCTGAGAGTTTTTATTAGGTTGAACTTTGTCAGATGCTTTCTCTGTATCAGTTGGTATGGTCGTGTGGTTTTCCTTATTGGTCTTGTTGGGAGATTACATGGGTTGGTTTTTCTAATATTGAACAAGTCTTGCATTCTTGGAATAAATTCCATTGGCTGTGGCACATAATTATATATATTCCTCAATTGTGTTTGCTAGTATTTTGTAAAGCATTTTTGTGTCTATTCATAAGGGATTATGGTGTGAGTTTTGTTTCTGTGGTTTCTTTGGCTTTGGTGTCAGGAAAATACAGGGTTCATAAAATGGATTGGGGAGTGTTTGTGGCTCTTGTTTTCTGGGAGATTATAGAAGAGGTGTGGATTTTTCTTTAGATATTTGATAGATAAAAGTCCTTATTGAAAATGCACAAACCTCTAGAATTCTTTTCTGGGAGATTTAAATTACAAGTTTAGTTTCCTTAATAGGTGCAGGGCTGCTCAGAAGGTCCCATCCATGCTGGGTGAGCTGTGGTGGCTAAGCTTTGGGCTGCCGGTCTGCCTCCCTTGCACCAGGCTTAGGTGTGAGGCTGTGTTCACTTCTTCTGACCTCTGGCATCTGCAGGATTGTAGCTATCCCATCGTTGGGAATCTGGGTCTCCCCTCCCTTTCCCCCACCCCCTTCTCTCCTTCTCCCTCTCTCTTTTTGTGTCTTACTAAAGGTTTGTTTGCTCTTTTTAATAAGCAAGCATTTCATGTCTTTGATTTTTTTTTTTTTTTTTTTTTTTGGTGTAGGTGGGTGTCACGATGGCAAAAGGTGCAACTTACGCAGTCGAGGGGAGAGAGAAAGAATGTCTATGTGCTTCTGCCTTTGTCAATGCTCTATTCACTCAAATCACTCAATACAATTTCATTCTATAGGTTCTTAATCAAGAAAATGACAATCCTTAACTCTGGGCATGGCAATAGCCATAACCAGTTCACAGCAAACAATTCTGGATTAATTCCAAGCACTGCAAACACACTTAATCATGACAAGCTTATGACAGACATTCCCTCTGCATGCTAAGCTCCAGTGTCAGATCAGAAGTCTCAAGTCTTAGGCTCTGAGTCCAGCAGATGCACAGTCAGACCACGGTGATCAGGTCAGGCTTCTCCTGGGATGGAGCCAACTGCTGGTTAAGGAGAGGGTTGTGGGGAGAAGTTGTGTTCTCACAGGGTCAATATGTGGCTGTAGAGTTTGAGAGTGGTGAGGAAGATGCCGAGGATCAGGCAGATGGGAAGAGTTGGGATGTCAGTCCAGGTCCTTATCAGGCTCTCAGGCTTGTGTGCATCAGTGTCGACTGGCTGAATGTCTGTTCATCTGCTCCATCATTTATACTAAATTTGGGGGCTTTTGACCACCTTTCAGTCCCTATGAGCTGCTGCTCGGTTCTCAGTGAGGTCATTTACCCTGGGGTTAAAGCATCTGGTCTGGTGGTCCCCACCCTGATTTTTTTGCCTTTCCCCCTTATGGGGAGAGGTCAACATGCCAGAAACTTCACTCTGAGTTTGTCAGGGTGAGGAGAAGTGACTTGTTTGTGCCTGAGGGCCACAATGGAGGGCTCCACTAGGTGGTGAGACTGCAGGTTAAGGCCTAAGGCCATCCTTACAGGGGGGTGTGCCAGGGATTGAACTCAGGAGCACTCACCACTGAGCCACATCTCCAGCCCTATTTTGTGTTTTATTTAGAGATAGGATCTCACTGAGTTGCTTAGTGCCTCATTGTTGCTGAGGCTGGCCTTGAAATCTCGATCCTCCTGCCTCAGCCTCCTGAGCCTCTGGGATTACAGGTGTGTGCTATCTTGCCTGGTGGGAGCTTGGGTTATTGATTTTTTTTTTTTTTTAATATTTATTTGTTAGTTGTAGTTGGACACAATACCTTTATTTTATTTATTTTTAAGTGATGCTGAGGATTGAACCCAGGGCCTTACTCGTGCTAGACAAGTGCTCTACCGCTGAGCCACAACCCCAGCCCTTGTTTTTGTTTTTAATATTTATTTTTTAGTTTTTTAGGTGGATACAATATCTTTTTTTTTTTTTTTTAATGTGGTGCTGAGGATTGAACCCAGGGCCTCGCACGTGCTAGGCAAGCACTCTACCACTGAGCCACAACCCCAGCCCTAGGTTATTGATTTGGATGGCTTAACTTCTGTTATGACCAAATTAATGTGTCTAACTTTTAAATGTACCTACCAGTTGCTTCCAGTCACCTCTAAGCCCGTGGTATGATCTGATGTGTGCGTCCTGTCCAAGAGGCTTTAGTTTGTGGAGAACTCAGTTATCTTAGCAAGATCTAAGGAAAAAGGTGTGTGATTAGGTAGCAGGGTTTTCCTGGTCCCTCCTGGGGGAATTTAGGGAATGTAGATAAAGGTGATCTTTTGGAAAGCACATTGCTACCTAACGTCTCAGCCTCGGTCTTGTGTCCAACAGTCAGCCTTGCCTCTCTTGGTTTCTGTCTGTGAAAGCCTTGGCATCTGACTGTACTCTGGGCCCACCCTCCCTTTCCTTTCCCGAGATATCATCGTGCTGCTTGCTTTGAGGTTTTCACAGGGGTTCCCGTTTTCTAATAATTCCCACAACATGTGTGTTCTGATTTCAGCAGATTCAAAGTGCCATCACAGGCACACTCAGCCCACAGGGGATCGTGGTTCCTGCCTCCGCCCTGCAACAGGGAAATGTGACCATGGCGACGGTGGCAGGTAGGGCCATGGCAAAGCAGGTGCTTTCTACATGAGCTTGCGCAGAAAACAGGTCCTATTGTTTTAGAATGAGTATATAATTTTTGAATGTTTAATTTTGTTCTTGATCTCACAGTATTTTAACTAATGTTGGTTCCTGATTTGGTAGTGTCAGAATATAGAGCTTCTTGAATGCCTATTTCTTGTTAATTCTCCACAAATACATTATGCAAAATGTGCTTTGGAAAGGAAAAAGGTTTTATATCAGAGTTGGAAATATAAGGAAAAACCAATTATGATTTCCAGATAACATAGTTTTTAATTGTGCTTGTAGCAGCACCTGGAAAATCCTAAGTTATAGCATGAATTGATGACAGTCACGTGAAAATTTAGCCTTGATTCAGTATATTTGTATAACAAAAGCATTACAGGAGGGTGCAGATTCCAGCGTTCCCTGGTATGTGTAGGATATTAGAAAAACAAAACATCATAAACATGAAAAGGGCATATAGAAAGAGAGAGCATTGTACTCACAATGGCATTGTGAAAAACTTCACAGCGCCATTGGTGGGAACCTCCGGGGCAGAGCTAGGATGAAAATGTATTATCGGCACCTTTGGCCAAGTCCTTAATACGTGCAATTATAGGAGACGGCTGCCCGGCAGAGGGAAAGGGTGCCTAGCTGTTCGTCGGCCAGTGCTTCCCGACACTGCAGGACTCAAGGCACCTGAGTGTGGCCTGTCAGTGAACTTGGGTGATCATGTATAGTGACAAGTCAACTTGCAAAGTATTTTTGACTGTTTGGAATGATTACAACCTCCTCAAACTAAAGATTTTATTCCATAAGTTATATTCCATAAGCATATCAATAAAAATGTTTTAAATCCTTAAGACTTGAAAGTAGTTTAACTTTTAAATTTTCTTCTCCCTTTTGAGGAGGCACAGTGTACCAGCCTGTCACAGTCGTGACTCCACAAGGCCAAGTGGTCACACAGGCCTTGTCACCTGGGACAATTAGGATCCAGAACTCCCAGGTATGTCTGCCCTCCTCTGGAGGGTTTGGGGGTAGGTGCTGCCCTGTGTGCTGCATGGTACAGCAGGCTGCGCTGGCCCTTCTGGGTGAGCATCATCCTCCTGGAGCCCTCTCTAGTTGGTCTGCATGTCAGTGTTTCTTTTCATTCCTCATCTCCCTCAGAGGAAAATTTGCAGAACTCAGGAGTCTAAAGAAGCAAGAAAGTCATTCATGACCCCAGAAGCAGCCCGTGGCCCGTGCTGAGGCAGACTTGTGTGCGGGTTTACTTTGCATATCTATCTGGGGTCTGAGGCCCAGCAGGTGCATAAGAGCTGGGCAAGGTTTTCACCCCTACAGGGCGTGGCCTACACCTCCAGCAGGGGACCTCCAGTATGACGCTGCTCCTGTGGTCCCAAGCACAGGAGTTCTTCAGGCCTCCCTGTTGTACATCTTCAGTGTGTCTGATGAGAGATGGAGGGGGCTTCTCGGGTGGCTCTCAACCCCTGCTCTCTCAGGGCTCCTGCCTTCGGGTGTTCAGCTCCCAGAACACTGAAGGTGACTGTGCAAGCAGCGGGGTCAGAGCAGAGATGACTCTGACATAGTGTAACCTTGGGTCATGCTGCCTTTTCCTGTGCCTTTGTGGTAAAGTAAGGAGTTTAGATCTACTAGGCTGAAGTATCACTTTAAATTCTGCCGATGCATACACATTTTTTACTTTGATCAAGTTAGGTAATCAGAAAGGCCAAGTTTAATTTACAGTTCTGATTTTAAGAGCATTGATTCTTTTTTTGTGTTAGATCTTTGTCTGTGACCTGCATGGACATTTTCCACATCCTTGTTAAGAGCTATCTGTGTCTAGCCTTAGGGATGTTGGTGTTTTACTGAATGCACAAAAGCAAGTCCGAGCAGCCCTGGGCAGCACCCAGCAGCGTAGGCAGTCTGGGGCTGCCTTCTTGAACTTAACTGGTCTTGTTGGACAGAGTGGACTAGAGCCATAGGCCATGAGACAGGGACCACTGTGAGGCTGGGGGGCTTCAGGGACCATCTGGGCTGTGGGGGCTGCCCTGGCCCAGACCTGCCTAGGGGAGGAGCTAGATCCCACTGGGGCTGCTCCTTGATTCTCTGGCCAGTCCTCTTTCCCTCTGGTTTTCTTTAAGATGTCTGTGACAATAAAACTGTGTCTGTTTGCAGAATAGTTTCCTAGGATCACATTATTATTTTTTTTATTTGTAGATGGACACAATACCTTTATTTTATGTGTTTTTATGTGGTGCTGAGGATCAAACCCCGTGCCTCACACATGTTAAGCGAGCGCACTACCGTTGAGCCCCAGCCCCCTGGATCACATTATTTTTTAGAGGAAAACATTTCCAGGTCCAGTGCCTTGTCTTGTTATTTAAGAAGGATGTTTTCTATTTAACTGAGTTTTTTCAGCAACAATTTAAATAGCAAACTGCACAGTGTGTAGTGCTTCAGTAGAACTCTCCGATCTTTCAGCTAGACTTTGGGGACTGTGACTCCCTTTTAGTCCCAATTGCAGAGCCCCTCTGTCCATGACATTGCTTGTCCTCTACTTCTGCTTATACCCCCTTGTTAGTTTTCCACCACTGTGACCAAATACCCAATGAGATCAACTTGAAGGAGGAAAGGTTTATTTTGGTTCCTGGTTTCAGAGATTTTGGTCCATTGTTTGGGCCCCTCACTGAAGGGTTTGTGATGAGGCAGAACATCATGGCAGGGAGGGCGTTGAAGAGCTCAGCTGCTTATCTCCTGGCACAGGAAGTACAGAGAGAGACAGGAAGGGGCTGAGGACATAGCATAGTCATAAAAGGCGTGCCCCCCAGGACCCACTTCCTTCAGCTGGGCCCCGCCATCTGCCAGGAGTCCATTTGGTTACCAGTCCATCCATGGATTAATTCATTGATGAGCCTCAAGCCCTCATGATCCAGGCACTTCCCAAAAGCCCCACCTCTCAACATGGCTGCACTGGGGACTGGTCTTCAACATCTTTGGAGTCTTTGGGTTGGGGGACATTCCAGGTCAGAACTATAACATTCTAACCCTGACCCCAAGACTCATTCCTCTCATAATGCAGAATACATTTGATCCATCTCCAAGAGTCCTCAAGTCTCCAGAACAGTTCCAACATTTCTCAGAAAGTCCAAGTTTCAAATCTCCTCTAAGGCTTACAGCAACCTCTTAGCTGTGAACCCCTGTAAAAATCAAAAAGCCAGCTACATGCATCCAGTATACCATGTCACAGTGTAAACATTCTTATTCTGAAAAGTAGGAATAGAATACCTAGGAAACATCAGACCAAGGTAAGAGTGAAACGCAGCGGAACAAACATTAAATCCTCTAGTTCCATCCAGTAACCAGAGCATGTGTTGGTGTAATGTTCTCTCCAAAGGGCTTAGGTAGGCCTGCCCTGTGGACTTCCCTGGGCAGTTCACATGCTCTCTCTCTCTTGAATTGGGTCTGCTCACTGCCTGCCGCTTTCCTTGACAGATGCTGCATGCTCTTGGCGTTTTTTATCTTCTGGGGTCTCCATTGCAGCTCTGACTTTACTCTCATGGCTTTATGCACCATTCTCTCAGGAGCTTATTATAGGGATTCTTACCCTGCCACACATCACTTGTCCCCCAGACATCCCTTTAAAGTCTCAATGGAAGCCTCTGGGATCCCACAACTTGTATTTTATATGCCTGCAAATCCAGCACCACACGGACAGTGCCAAAGACTGCTGCCAGTGAGAGCAGTAGCCAGTCCCACTGGCCCGTAGCTGTAGTGGCCTCTGAGTGCCAGGATGGCTGAACAGAGGAGACAACTTCCTCTGTGGCTCTCTGAGAGCTGGATGCGTTGGCTGTCTCTTCTCAGAGGAAGGTCCTTCTGATCACTTTATACTTTCATGTCCTTTAGCCTGCAGTGGTTGGGGCCTGGCCAATTCTGAAATGCCTTCAAGGCTCTTTCCTACAGTCTCTGTGCACAGTACTTGATTTTTCTTTATGGTACTAATCTCTTTAATGGCAACCGCATCTTCCTTGGCTCCAATTTTTCATGGATTTTTTTTGGCTAAACTGTAAGTTTTCCACCTATTTCCACTCTGCTTCTTGTTCCTGATTCTTACTACAAACCTGGCTAAAAGCTGCCACCAATACATGTGCCACATCCTAGATGCTGTGCAGATGACCCTGGGACCCTCTTTCCACATTGCTGTCCACTGTCGTACAGGGCTCCCTGCCTGGGGCAGCATGTCCAAGCTTAGGTGGTCTAACATCCTTTGCTCATGTGAGGAGCTGGTGATGTGCGGTGCTGGTCCCCAGGAGGGAGTCATCGCCGTGCAGGACATGCTGGCCTGTTCACACAGGGCCTAGTAGGCAGGCTGCAGTGGATCTGTCCTTGGGTGGTGTGTTCACTGAAATCCTTCGATTATGCTGCTCACAAGGACCCACCTGAAGACATGCTTGATAAAGGGAGGAGTGGTCAGGATGAGGTTGTTGTCTGCCCTCCCTTTCTACCGCAGGGTTATTTGCACAGCTCCACTTATCTGCAGGGTTGCCCCTTGCCCTCTCGGTTACTTTCAGTGTTTCTGTGGGTCGCAGCTCAGGCCATCCACACCTGCCCCGTAGGTCACCTGCAAACCCTTTGTAGTTTCTTCTGCTGTTTTCTTCTGTTTCTAAGTAAAATCCTATCACGTAACATCCTTTCAAATGCCTGGCTTTGCCTTTCGTCCGGGAAGGGGGCCTCATTCTCATGCCCTCTTCCTCGCTCTGTCCTCGTGGTATTTGGCACTGTCCGTGTGGTGCTGGATTTGCAGGCATATAAAATACACGGTTGCCCAAGTCCATGTCAGGGTCAGTGTTGTCAGGAGTGGTCCTGCAGAGATAAGTTGGTGGCCATGGTCACAGTACTGCCATGGTCACAGGCTGTTTTGGTTTGTCCCATGAGTGTCTGGATCGGTGCTGCTAAGATCTCCCTGGAGCTCTCTGGCTGAGGGGCTGTCTTCCAGGCCTGGGCCTCTTCTGCCGTGTGGGCCATTGTGGCTCACCCTCTGCTCAGCCTGCACATTCCTCTCAAGTGGTGCTTTGTAGCATCCCTGTCCATTCTTATTGGTGGCCTGGAATCTCTCCTGGGCCAGGCAGTGGGGTGTTGTCGCTGTTCCCCTGCAGGAGGCACAGGTGGGAACAGGGGTTGGGTGTGGTAGCCCTGGGCTTCACCTACCTGAGGAACACTGGCTCAGGCTCGAAGGCCCCCTTAGCCTCTATCCCCTCTGCCTTCTCAGGCCAGGGGTCCCTGCTGAGCCGAGTCCCCACGTGGAGTGAGGATGTGGAGAACCACGTCCTGGAGACAGAGAAACCAGCTGCTTTCGCTCGGCACTCACACCACAGCAGTCGACAGAGAAGGTTCTGGGAGCTCGCAGCAGGGGGTCTTCTCCCCACCAGCAGGCAGTTGATGCCAGCTGGGCATCCTCTTATTCAGTGTAGCTCGGACACAGTCTACCTAGATAGTGGCATCAGATCCCACCGGTCCCCAAGATGGCCCCCACTTCGGAGGCCAGTCACAGGCCCCATGTTGTGACCTATGCTTCTGACCAAACAGCTGTAGATTGGGGTGCCCATGACCCCTCCTCAGATTGAATTACGTTGAGTGGCTCCCAGAACTCAGGGGAAAACCTGGGGGCTTATCAGATTATTATAAAGGCCATGAGGAGATGCCACAGATGAAGGCTTCCTGGTGCAGGCTGAGGGAGGGAGGAGCTCCCATGCCCTCTCGGGGTACAGCACCTTCCAGGAGCCTCCACACACCCAGCAACCTGGAAGGACGCAGAGCCCTGTCTTTGGGGTTTCTCGCAGGCCTCATTACATAGGCATAGTTGTTGAATCTCTGGCCATTGGCCATCAGCTTAACCTTCTGCCCAGCCCCTCCCCAGTGGTTGAGGCTGAAAGTCCCTGGGATCCTACCTTGGTCTTTCCCATGCCCTCCCCCATCCTGAAGTCCCCCAGGGGCTGCCAGCCAGCAGTCAGCTCACTAGTACACAGAAAGTCTTCACTTACCCCTTGGGAGATGCCAGGGAGGGAGATTACTTCACAACACCTCACAATCTCAGCGTGAATCCTGTTAGTGCGCCCCATCACACAACCTGGAAGACCTCAGCTGTCCCTCTAGCTGAAGTCATAGCGTAGCCTGCTTGCGTGTGTCATTGCTTGGTGTCTCTAACATCAGCTTTCAATTGTGCAAAAGCTTCAGTTACAGTTGAACCAAGACCTCAGCATCCTGCACCAAGATGATAGCTCATCCAAGAACAAGAGAGGTGTCCTGCCAAAGCACGCCACCAACGTGATGCGGTCCTGGCTCTTTCAGCACATAGGGGTAAGATCAGTGGGCTGGTGCTGTGGGCAGCTCTCTGAAGTCTTTCCTCCTGGCTGTGTGTCATGGAAAAATTCATGTATGTGTCTCGAAGGCCTGATCCTAAGTATTAGTGTTTTGTTGAGTGTCATAATGGGTTGAGCATAGGGCAGGGGGTTCCCAAAGGACAGGGGGTTCCCAAACAAATGGCTCCAAGAAACTTACAGTAAGGATCTCATAGGTGGACAGGAAGTCAAGTACACTTGGGCTGGTTATGTATGTGATATAGAACTCAACCCACGAGAGGGACGGAGGTGAATGGGTGGAGAAGTGGGCTGAGAAGAGATGCCAGTAGGCCAAACCTCTGGAAGTGGCAGTGCTTTTATGTTGGATTGGAAGGAGGGCAGACAAGGTTGAGGAGCACATGGGCTCCTACTAACAAGGCAGCAGCACACGGGCTCGTGTACCTGGATGTGAGTCTGACCCAGCAGGGAGCACAGCTTGTCCAGTGTTACGTGTGCACCTCATGGCCTCCGAGTCCCCAGGACATCTCAGGAAGCACAGTGACACACCTGTCCAGCTGGCAACATAGTGGGTTGTGGCCAGTCACCTAACCAGGGAGCAGCCAGAGTGACTCCCTGGTCGAGTGCCAGGGGCAGGAGTGATCAGGCTCGGCTCTCTGAGGAGAGTGCATGAGGCCCCCTGTCCTATGAGGGGTGCATATGGCCAGCGCACACAGGGAGGAGGGCCAGAGGCGCTGGACACATGGGGAACAGCAGCGAGTGAGGAAGCGCGCCCTGGGGTCCCCACAGCCAGGGTGCGGGCTTGCGACAGCAGCCACAGCTCGGCAGAAGTGGGGGTTGGCACCTTCTTTCCTCAGCACTTGCCCTGCTCCTGGGAGCCATTAGGGTGATGTTTTGGCTTGCACTGCCTTTCCTGTCCCTTGCCCCTGTTTCTATGGGACCCCTCCTCCCTTGAGCAGCAGCGGGTGCTGTTTGTTTATGGCTGTGTGCTCATGTTTTCTGCCTTATTTCTGTGTAATGAGCTTTTTAAAAACAGAAAGAATGTTTGTTTCCACAACCTTGAACTCAGAGCCACATACTCATCTGTTGAATCAGCTTGAATTATCCTACTGATCAGTTTCCCAGAAATAAGCTGGCTGCTGAGTGAGTCTGATGTGGATTCATTCCTACCTCAGTGTGCAGGGACTTTTGCAGATTTCATCAAGTGTTTAAAGTCAAACCACAGCAAATACCCGTCTCCTACTGTGAGTGCCATTCACGCCTGGGGACCCAGTGGTCCAAAATAAGGGATCTTTGCGTGCAGTTTTAGAAGAAAGTCTTCTTGGTCTCCATGCACAGACACCTATTGGCGAGAAGTACCAAAGGAGAGATTTTTCTCCTTTGGTACTTCTGGGAGTTCTGATATTTGCTCTGGTTTAACTCTGTTTTGTTTTGTCTAGTAAGTGGAGTGTTTCTATCATACCTAAGAGAGGGATGCTGCGTGCAGTGGACCCTCTCAGCCACAGCCCCAGATTTGGTTCTTCATGGACAGCATAGGTGTGTTAGTCAGCTTTCCCTCATTATAAAAGTATACCTGAGATAATCACCTTACAAAGAAGAAAAGGTTTATTCTGGCTCACAGAGGCAGAGGTTCTGAGGCACGACTGAGCAGACCAAGAGCTCTGGGTCTCTGGCAGGAGTGTTGGGTAGCAGACAAAGAATGACTGGCACAGCAAGTGCTCACCCCAGGGCCAGGAAGCAAAGAGAAAGAGCAGGGGGCCGAGGCCCCACAAGCCCCATAACCTTGAGGTTCTCTCCCAGAGGTCCAAAGACCTGCCAGGAGGCCCCATGTCCTGAAGGTTGCACCAGTTCCCAGTAGCACCAGCCTGCAACACACGGCCTTTGTCAACATAGTCTGTGGTGCCAGGTCAGTCCAGCAGGACTGGATCCTGAGAGAGCCTTAGATGACAGCACATCCCCAGTTCATTCTCCTGTCACCTGCCATGTGACAGGCCCTGGAGCAGCCTGCTTCCACCCATCCACAGCTGACGTGTGACAGTCTTTGTCTCAAAGGGTGCCGAGGGGCCTCCAGGAATGGCAGGGGACGTGCAGGGTCATAGAAGTGTGTGTGTGTGTGTGTGTGTGTGTGCTGTGGCAGGGGACTCATGGGCCCCACTGCCCACTCACCTCTTGTAGTGGATGTGGCTTATTGTTCATAAACAGAGCCTCAGTGGGCTCCCTGCAGGTCTGTGGCGGTGTCGTGTGCTCACCTGGGGTGGCACAGCACACCTCACAGCAGGGCTGCTGCTCCTGCTGCCTGGTCCTCCCCTGAGCACCCGAGGGCGTGTGGCTGGCCATATCTCCGGGCACTGACCAGCGTCTACAGCCCTGGATGTTCTTGAGCAGCAAGGAGAAATGATTCATTCTGTCCTGGGTTATTTCCAAAAAAAGTTATTTGTAAGTTAGGTTTTGGTTAAAAGCATTGTCAACACCATTTTTTTTTTTAAGAGAGAGAATTTTTTTATTTTTATTTTTTTTTTAGTTTTCAGTGGACACCAACATCTTTATTTTTATGTGGTGCTGAGGATCGAACCCAGCGCCCCGCTCATGCCAGGCGAGCACATTACCACTTGAGCCACATCCCCAGCCCGACCATTTTTTTTTTTAATACTTACTTGCATGCTTGTATTTTGCCTAGATAATCTTGGTTTCCTTTTCAAAAATCAAAGTCCATGGCAATCCTCTTTATTTTTAGCATCCTTACCCAACAGAAGATGAGAAGAAGCAGATTGCCGCTCAGACAAACTTGACACTACTCCAAGTCAACAACTGGTAAGACGCACCACTTTCTGAAATTGCCTTTACCACCAGAGGGCCTTGGAAGGGCTGGCACTGGTAAATGGGAAACTCTGCTGAACAAGTGTGCGTGCTCTTAACGGGCAGCAGTCTGTCAGCAGTGCTGCAGTCAGTGGCTGGTACCTGGGAATAAGCGAGCCCAGATTTCAACCCTGCTTGTAATTGTCACTTCTCACTGTGAGTACATCCCGCTCTCCTGATTAGAGGGTTTCTCTGTGGTGTTGCTGCCCAGCCCTACATTCCTTCAAAACTGGGATGTTTTAGTGGATGACTTCAATGGCAAGAGTGGTGACAGTGAGGTGTGCTAACCCTGGGGGACCCTCTGTTCTCCTTTTGGAAACTGCTGTCACTTTCCACCTGCAGCTTAAAGACACAGTCCCTCTGCTGTCTGTTCCTGCAGTTGTTCTACTGCACAGCAGAGCCTAGAGCTGTCCCCAGAGTCACACCCAGTGCAGGGTGGGATCTGTGTTAATGAAAGAAACGTCCCTTCTGATCCTGGGGTCACAGTTGTGGTGGGCAGTGGGGTCCTGGCCACGTTTCCCTCCACAAGAGCTGCCACTCATACCTCCAGGGCTCGCACAGGAGTGTCGCGCCACTCAGGGTCTACTCAGTGGTCTCATTTCTATTGTTCAGCTGTAGGAAGCCATGTCGGCCTCCTACATTTAACCCTATTGTAGCACAAGTGCTGCTTTTTAAAAAGTAGCAACACTACGATTTACTATTTACTTTATGCTGAAATGTAGACTTGTCTAAGTTCCAATATAAACAATTAAATTTTCCTGTTTGTACAATCATAGATGCAGAGGAATGCTTTGGTGTTGCGTTAAATATTTCTATTTTCTTGCGTTTGTGCTGTTGTTTTTATTTGAATAGTAATGTAGAACATACTGCTTGAGTCATTTCCTATGAAGTCTCTTAAACAGAGTGCTAACAAAACTGTAAAGGTTTCAAGTGTGTTATTGCTAAGACGCCTGTCACTCGCCAAGCCTGTCTTAGTCATGTCCACGCAGGCGTGCTGGAGTGTCAACCGTTGAGTCTTATCGCGGGTGATGGTAGGCAAACGATGCCAGAGGCACTGGGCCTGCCCTAGGGTATTCCCTGCTGTGTGCTCCCTGCTTTCACCCATTTGTGACTTTCTCATGTCCCCCAACATGCTACTGTTGAGTTCCAGGACTGTCCTATTTAGAAGGCCTTATATTAGCTTTTAGTTTTTAAAATTAGTAACATGACTTTTTTTAAATTCTAAAAATTCTAAAATCCTTTAATATTTGTAGCTATTTTTAGTTTCTGGAGCTTTCTTTCCTTTTATTTACAAAACTTACATTTTGAATGGATGGAACGTGGCCATTATTATCGTGGGCCTCTGCTAGTATCAGTATGAATAGGGAGACAGAAAGGAGGGCTGAGAAGCAACTGGGGGCCTTCCCGCCGAGGCAGGGTTCTAGGACCAAGTGGCACCCTTAGCCAGGTGCCACCCTCAAGTGCTGGTGATGCAGGGACCAGCCATTTCCCCGAGTGCAGTCCAACTCCTGGTGAGAGCATGTCCTCAGATCGTTTTGAGTTGTCCTCATCTTAAAGCCTCAAGTGGAGCAGCCTTGGAGCTGATGCTCTTCTGGCCCTGGTGTTTTACAGATGAGGGCATCTAAAGAGGGAAGCTGGGTCAAAAGCAGTGCTTTAGTTTCTGTGACACCTGCGAATGGCTGCCCCATCTATGACCAGGTCTAGCTCATAGAGGTGGCATGTGTGGATCTAGCAAGGGGTTAACTGCCTGTCCCTCATACCACTGAAACGGAAGCTCATTTACTTTAGCGTTTCTACATTAGATTAGAGACACTGTGTGAACCTGAAGTGCTGGGGAGTGACATTGGCCACATTGTAATTGTGTGCATGTATGAATGCGTAACAACAAATCCCATCATTACGTTCAATTATAATGCACCAATGAAAAAGTGGGGAAAAAAGAAATAGTGTGCGAACCTGAATAGGTTCCGTTTAATTGGGCGTCAATGGTTATCTTTACATTGCAGCTGGCTCTGTAGCCAAGCAGCTCTGTGAGCACTGGGAGCAGCACCAGGAGGGGGTTCAGGAAGGGTCATCTGTCCTCCTGCGCCAGCAGCCCAGGAGGAGGAGTGGTTTGGGGTGAGCTCCTTCTTGCCCTCCCCTTCTCAGATTTGAAGACATAGCTTGGTGCATTTGAGGATGCAGTGGGAAGCAGCAGCCCTTTCTCAGTCGTACTTGGCTTGAGGCCAGGCCCACTGCCTTGCCACCTTGTGGTTTTTGCTGAAGTCTCAGTGGGAGTCCAGCTCGGCTGTGAGGTCTGAGTCTTACAGAGCAGCCAGAGTCCATCAGGGATCGCCCCCCTACCCTGCACAGGTACCTGTCAGCTGGGGTTCAGGGTAGCTGATGAAGAGGGGCTCGTCATTTAGGGTCATTTAGAACGGGTCTTTTTGAGAAGATGAAGGTCTGACCTCAGGCTTCTGCTTTATGGACCAGGACACTTCCTGGAGGCTTGACTGGCGGCTGCCAGAGGTACCATGCTGGGAAGGGCAGGCAGATCAGGCTGCCTTGTAGCCTCAGGAGTAAGGAGATGTCAGTTCCTACTGCAGCCTGCAGCAGTCTTCCTCCTTAGAGAAAATAATGTCAATTATATCGGATTCACAGACACTAAGCAAAAAAACAAAAAAATGGCCTTCTTATTTAAATAAGAATAGTAATTTTTAAACCAGCAGGTTTTTTTTTTTTTTTCTGGAGATTTAAATAATGAATATGCTTGTCATTCCTCTGACATGTTTATTCAATTAGTGGGAGATTAGGAGTCAGTCTTTTTGGCATGGTTCATAAAGCTGTGTTTGATGTCAGGTGCAGAGGCCACACCTGTAATCCCAGTGACTTGGGAGGCTGAGGCAAGAGGATCACAGATTCAAGGCCAGTCTGTGCAACGTAGTGAGGCCCTAAGCAACTTAGATTCTGCCTCAAAATAAAAATATAAAAAGGGCTGTGGATGTAGCTGAGTGGTAAAGCAACCCGGGTTCAATCCTAGTACTCCCCACTCCCCAAAAGTACTTGTTGGTTCTGTACAGGTCTTTATAAAGGTCACTTTATCCTAAATTTCATTTTGTCTACACACAGGTTCATCAATGCCAGAAGACGAATTCTCCAGCCAATGTTGGATTCCAGTTGTTCAGAGACCCCCAAAACAAAGAAAAAAACTGCTCAGAACAGGCCAGTCCAAAGGTTCTGGCCCGACTCCATCGCGTCGGGAGTGGCACAGCCAGCGCCGAGCGAGCTCAGCATGTCAGAAGGTGGGCAGCGCCACGGGTAGAGTGAGAGTGCAGAGGGAGAGGCCGGGTGGGTGCCCTTGCTGTGAGGAGGCCACCACCCAGGGAGCTGCCTGCGGAGGTGTGAGGGAGCGGCTCCCGCAGGGCACTTTGGGACATTCGACTTACACATTTGAAACCATTGTGTCTCAAAGACACAGTCGTCGGCAAGGTGTCCTGTCCAAGACGCAGTCGGCAAGGTGCTCTGTCCTGTGCGTCCATCTTTGCTTCTCTTCTCAACTTCAGTGCAGATGGTGGAGTTGATCTTGTTCTCCTCACCAGCCATCTTACCTTTTAGGCCACGTGCCCACCTCTTGCTTCTGTTTATTCCCTTGGACCTCCATCCTCCTCTCCCTGTCACGGGCCACCATGCTC
Source organism: Marmota flaviventris (assembly GCF_047511675.1). Taxonomy (NCBI): domain Eukaryota; kingdom Metazoa; phylum Chordata; class Mammalia; order Rodentia; family Sciuridae; genus Marmota; species Marmota flaviventris. The sequence goes on along the minus strand of NC_092505.1, from coordinate 2,652,101 downwards.
ATGCATCATAATATCTTTCTGGTTACCTGAGCTCTTCAAGTTCAGAGTGCATTTATTATTATTATCATCATCGCTGTTTTCTTTCAGTATTGGGGATTGGACCCCGGTGCTGTACCCCTGAGCCACATCTTCAGCATCCCCGCTTCTTTTTTTTTTTTTTTTTCTTTTGAGTCAGAGACCCACTAAGTTGGTGAGGGTCTTCTTCAGTTGCTCACTTTGAACCTGAGATCCTCCCGCCTCAGCCTCTCAGATTGCTGGGACTACAGGTGTGCACTACCACCCTCAGCTCCATTTTTTCTTGAAGTATAAGAACATCAATTGCCCATGTATTAGGTAGTTTAAATTGATTCTCTCTTCAATTTCTTTATTTTATTTTGTACAGTTTTTACTGCTCTCCTTTTACTTCACTAATCTTTCTTCTCCAGTGCTTCATCTGACCTGAATCCCATACAGTTGGGTTATTAAGATGATGATGATGATCATCTTAGACACTGTACTTTTCATCTTTCCACAAGTTCTGCTTGAGCTTTGTGTGGTTTATGTGCCTCCTCACTTTTGAACACAGCACGCAGTTGTGGTGCGTGTCAGTGCCTGGTCTACTCCACGTCTGTCAGTTCTGGGTAAGTTTTCTGCCTGTCTGCCTGTCTGCCTCCTGCTCATCTCTCTGGGTCAGACATCATGCCTTGGTCTGTTTCCCTGTGAGTCTTCCTGAGCTTTGTTCTGGACTCCAGCTAGACTACTTGGGAACAGTTTGATCCTTCTGGGTCTGGCTCTCACGATTTCTATGGTGTCCACAGGAGTTCTCAGTGTAGGGCTGAGCTTCCGGAGTCTCCACCCAGGGCCTGTGGGTGGTTTTCCAGGCTGGGCTCTGTGAGCCCCAAGACTCTTTTCCAGTAATCCCTCAGGTGATTCTTCTGAGGAGTTCCCTGCTGAGTGCTCACAGGGGGTTCTGGTGGTGGTGTGCTAGTCCTGAGGTTAGGATTCCTAACATGTAAAGCTAAGTCTCCCAGATAAAGCTTTGGCTTCCTCATTTAGGTTTTCATGTATAGGAGTCTTATGTGCACACCTGAAGAATTTTCTATTTGCAGGTGGTTGTTTTTTTCGCCTTCAGCCCAGTAATTAGTTTGAAAGGTATTCTTGGACTAGTTAGCTTTCCATCACCATAATGAAGTACCTAAGGCAGTTAACTTACAAAGACAAAAAGTTGACATGGGTTCATGGTTCTACATCAGGTGGCCCCGTTGGTATAGCCTCTGGCAGTAGTGGCACATCATAGCAAGAGCATGTAATAGAGCCAACCACTGACAGCATGACCCAGGAATTGGAGAGAAAGGAAGAAGAAGAAGAGACCTGGGTCCCACAGTCCTTTTAAGGCATGCCCATGACGTCAGGACCTCCCACAAGGCCCCACCTGTCAAATGTTCTGCCACCTTCCAGTAGTGTCCCCTGGGGATCATTGAGCACATGGGCCTTTGGGGTGACTCAGCCACACCACAGCAATTATTATTTTTCTCCCCCTCCCCCCCCTCAGAAAAGGCAGCATCTGTCTACTGGGAAAGGCATTTAAATCAAGAATATCCAGTGAGGAGGAACCTCTTCCACCCTGGTGTCTGGTCTCCAGGATGGCCCGCCCTTCCCGTGCCCTCCAGTGCCTAGACAGGCAGGAACAGCACATCCTTACAGTGTCGCCCAGACATGGCGTAGCCATCTTGTCTTCTTTGTGTCGTTACTAGTACATCCTGGGTGCTCGCAGATCACTGAGTGGTGACTACTCGCAGCCCTGTGCCACGGCTGTGGGGCCAGGCGCCCCGGTTCCCTCTGCTGTGTTGGCTGCTTGGCGAGGATGTGCTTGTCCCAAGGTCCCTCCCTTCCCAGTCACCCTTTTGCTGCTCTGCTCTTCCCACTTGCCTCCTGTCTGTCGTCTCCTCTTGTACCTTTCTCCTCGTTTCCGGCTCCTGTTGCTCTCCTTCAATACATTTTTGCTGTGGAAATCTGCTCCCAATTGTCCTGAGCCCCACCGAGACCGTCTTCAGATCAACATCTTACTAGCAGCTGGGCATTAGTACTTGTAGATTCACTGTGGCATGGTTACCCACAGCCTCAGGTCCCACTGCTGAGTGTGTGTCATTTGGGTCCTATTCATGCATATTTGAGACTTGGGAGGCTAAGGCAGGAAGACCACCAGTTTGAGGCCAGCCTCAGCAACTTAGCGAGGCCCTAAGCAATTCAGCAAGACTTTGTCTCAAAATAAAAAAATAAATAAAAAGGGCTGGGGATGTGGCTCAGTGGTTAGGCATCCCCAGGTTCAATCCCTAGTACCAAAAAAAAAAAAAAAAAGGTTGTTCCTCCCCAGGTTTCTAAATTCCTGTGGAACTTTTCCTAAATATACATAGGTGTCTTAACTTTAGGTCATAAAGCTAGCAGCGCCCAACTAATTCATAAAGTGCTTCTCCCCGAGTGTGGGCTGGAACAGTGACACACTGTGCTCTGCCCCAGGTGCCGTTGTGACCATCACCACCCCTGTGAACATGAACGTGGACAGCCTCCAGTCCCTGTCCTCAGATGGGGCCACCCTGGCCGTGCAACAGGTCATGATGGCCGGGCAGAGTGAGGACGAGTCTGTGGACAGCACAGAGGACGACGGGGGTGCCCTGGCGCCCACCCACATCGGCGGGCTGGTGCTGGAGAACAGCGACTCCCTGCAGTAGGAGCAGGCGCACCAGCTGGGAGCCGGCACACCTGACTTTTTATAGTTTGCACAGCAAACATTTTACACAGTTTTATTCCTAATATGTTTTATATGTAGATATAGAAGAGTGCACTTTTGTATTTCATAGTAAGCTTAAAGAGCGTCTTTGCCAGTGCAGCGACTTCTTTCAGATGTGTGTGTGGGTTTTTAAAGAAATTCTTTAAAGGTTTAACGCTAGAAATGTGATGAATGACCCCCTGCCCCGAGTTTCTGATTAGATTAAGGAGTAGTGCTGCCATTTTCTAAAAGAATTCTTCAGTTGTAATTCCGTTCTGTGGTTAATAGCAGGTCTTGGGGGCTGCTCCGTTTGTGCAGCCCACGGACCTGAGAGAAGCTCTGCCTGAGACTGCCTTGTGCGGAGCAAGAACACTCAGCCGACTACGTGTGGTTTCATAGTGAGTGGATGGCAATTTCAGCAAGTTTAAGTTCTCTCATGGTCAGCGAGCCTGTTTCATTTGCTATATATAAAAAGAAACTCCTATTTTTACCTTGCTGGAATTATTGGATAAAAAGCTATTTTTATAAATTCGTTATGAATTGGATTATGACTATATTGAGGATAAAATTTCTAGAGAAGGAACAATATGTGATTATATTTCGATTTCGAATGTTCTGAATTGCCCAAATTTAATGACCTGCCCACAGCTAGCTACCGTTGCACGGTCTCCTGCTCCCCAGGGGGTTTACGTTTACTGCTGAAAAGAAACAGCTCTAGTGGGATTTTGATATCTCCAGATTTGTGCTGATATGTAATGCTCAGATTGCGTCTTACACTTGACCTACACAAGTGTCTAAAGGTGTGTGCTAAGTAGGACTTCAGGTAAGTGAGGTGGAGTGTAGCCCTAATCAGTTGAAAGCTCTCACCCACGTACTCCAGTCTGATTTGAATCTGACTTCAGTTACATGGTTCCTTTACTGTGTTAACTGTATTGTTTTAGAACTTTTTTAGTCAAAATATGTTATGCATAGAACGTGTAATGTAAACTAGTGTAAAAAGTGCTCGACCCCACGGCTCAGAGCTGGGGTGCATAGGAAACATCCAGGCCGCCTTATGCAATTGGCAACATCCGCAAAGCCATGCAGTGACCTGAATTGTGATGGGTCGGGACAGCGCACCCCGTGGCTCACACCTGTGGGCCTTGGTCCCTGTTGTTGGCATCCTGTCGTTGTGTGTTGCTTCAGAGTTCCCAGAGCCCTCCCACCTCACCTGATCACATGGGTGTGGGATGATTTGGGGACTTCCATTTCCTGGTGATGAGAAATTAAGAGTTGGTGGCTTTTGTTCTTTGGCATGATTTGGTTTGACTTAGAAATGGAGACTTTTCCTTAGAGAGAACCAGCCACCTGCTTCATGTAGTGTCTTCTTGTCATCCTAGATGGGTGCCCAGAGTGCATCTGCTGACCAGGGCAGCTGCAGCTGGCACCGCCTCCAGTTCTTGAGATCCAGCAATGTGATTGGTTAAGGACCAAGACTACACTGAGGACACTTTTAGCTAATGCAGATTTTCCTAGAACTGACCACCCCCACTCCGCCACCCAGTTGTGTTAGAGTCAGCCATGGGGGAGTATGTCCTGGACAACCTACGTCAGCAAGAAGCACAGAGGTTTCTTTAAAACTTAAAGAGCTTCAACTAAAAGAAAAACTTGATTATCAACTCTTTTGGGGAGAATAACATTTTAAAGCTGCCATGGAATTCTTTATTTTCCTTTTATAGTATTTTAAGTCAGGTCTGCACACACTTAGGAGATCATTTTAACTTTCCTTAAGTGCCAACTTTGTTGGACTTGGTACAACTTAGACCTGTGGGAACCACCAGCCTTTCTTCCTTCCTCCTGCCCTGACTCCCTGAGGCCCTCAGCTGCCCCGCTCTTTGGCAGAGCAGGGGACATATTCACAGAATGTGGACCCCTGCAGAGGGCATTGTTTCTTCCTCACAGAAATCATGGTCCCACACGTGGTGGGTTGTGTCTGGGGTGAGCCATGTCTGCGCGCGCGGAGGCCTCATGTCAGGCTGCTCTAGCTGAGGGCTGAATATCCCACTGAAGGACACCGTGTACATTCTGTCCAGCTGAAATTGGTTTTCTTAACCCCTAAGCTTCCACTTGCTAAGTTCAGAGGATTAGAAAGAGGGCACTTAAGGTTGTAACCTGGGTTTCCTTCACCCTTTTCATAAGAACTGAGGTTGTTTCGAGTAACTTCCACCTGGCAAGCTGTTCTGGTTCCTAAAATCACCACCCAGCTTTATGTGTTATCAGTTTGCACCTTAAAAACACTGGTTTCCTAGCCCTGGTTGGTGGAGAGTATCTGAAAGTGCATCCACTCGAGCTTTCATTTTAAATGGTCAGACTGGATCCCAACCTGGTTCTTGTTAAATTCCTCACTGTGGTGGAGCCTTTGGAATGTGCCCGAGACATGCAATAAGCCTGCCGATCCTGCTGTCGCTGCTGAGCAGAAGCTGGACTGGCTGCTGTACAGCAAGCTCCATCTGGCGGGCTCAGCGCTCCATTTTTAAGTCCCAGATGGTCAAATCAGTATGAGCACCTGTCCAGCACGCAGAGTGGCCATTATGGCCAAGGCCGCAGGGCGTTCTCTGGGTAACCCTGAGTGGGGGAGCAAGGGAGCTTCCTCCTATGGACAAGTGCGGCGTGCCAGCAGGTGTGCGCTGTCCCCAAGGACATCTCTGGCTGTCGGTGACACCACTAACTCAGCAACCTGCCTTTTTTAGTTATGTTCGGTCTTTGAAACTGACAATCTTTAAAATGTGAATACTGTAACAATATGTTTTCTTGGATTGTTGTCTTTAAAAAGGATTTTTGTGAAGCAATTGATTTATCAAAGCAAAAAATTAAAAATAGAAACATGCCTTATGGATGTTTTATTTTTATAGGGTTCATGTCACCAAGAGCTGCTTCTCACACATGGTCATGTGCTGTGTAGTGATGTTCAGGGTCCGTGGTGACGCCTGCACATCTTGAAACCCAGGCTGGCTCTGACGGCCCAGATCTGTTTACATTCGCAGGCATCTTTTCTCAAATTGCTTACTTCTGCCAACCATTGTTTTCCAGGAGAAAAGCAAATAGGTTTTTTGTTGTCATTTTCCAAATGCTATTTTGATGTTAATGAGGAGAAAATGATTTATCCAAGAGGCAGCATGTAGCCTTCAGTCACGCACGTTGTCAAACTTCACAGTGAGGCGGCTCCTGGCCACGTTCACAGGTGCGTAATGACACCTGATGGTTCTTCTCCCTTTTCCATAGTGTTGTGACTTCCAACAGCTGCTGTGCTTAGAAGCTAAAGCATGTCAGCAGATTGAGGGATTTTAAAAAGTGCATCCCCAATTGTGGTGTTGGTAGTGATCAAAGCAAGAGCTGAGTGTGTTGTTTCAGGAAATGTGTTGATGGATTTATAGGAAATGGAGGCACTGGGTGGCTCCGGCTCCCCAGGTGAGAGCAGGGGCATGACCACAGGCCAGCCCCACGCCCTCAGGCTGCACAGGCTTTGCTTATTAAGAAGGAGAGTTTGGCTTTTGAGGTTCATTGTAGCACTGAAATGATGTGGATGATTAATGAGACTCTGCCTGAGTAGACAGAGATGAGGAATGGTCTAGCAAATCCTAAGAATAAGAAATACATTTGGTTTAAAAGTTCAGTGCTTTGCATTTGGCTGCATTATGCAGACATCATAAACAACATATTAGGTTCAGCATGCGGCCCTTCTGTGTACTCCAAAGCACCTTTGCCCTCAGACAGTTAGGTCTTTCCGCCTGCACCAAGACCTGGGGTCAGTATGCCACCTATACTATGACATACACATCCACAGAGCGGGCACCCCGGCACTGTGCTGAGAGGAACATGCTGGCCTGAAGGCCAACTGCCCACTAGAGTCTAAGCTAATGTTTCTGCCTCCTCCACAGAGTGGCTCCAACTGCTCCTCCCGCCAGGCCTCTTCCAGCTCTGAGGGACAAGCTCAGCCTGGCTGTCCCCTGGTGAGTGCTTGGTGTACAGTGATCAGAATCTGTCCTCTGGCCATCATTACCACTCTCTGTCTTGTTCTTTGACTGGACCCAAGAATTCTGCCATGTACAAACCAACAGTGGCTTTAATATAAGTTAGAGATTCTTCCAGCATGTTTGGAGAGGACCATTTTAAGGGTAGTAATGGCTTTAATTGCTACTTTCAGAAAATGCTCATAGAAAAATCATGGTAATGGAAGAGGAACTTTACCATAGGTTGCTGGTGTTAACTCCGTTTTCTTCCGACCCAGAGATAAGCTGTGACCCTCTTCCTAGACTCTGCTGCCCCGTCTGTTAGTGGAGGCTGCCCTGTCAGTAGAGCTGGAGGAGGGCTCAGCTCGATTGTGCCCTGAAGCCAAGATAGGAGTGGCCCGCAGGAGGACCTGGGTACGGGCACTGTGCTGGGAGGCCAGAGAGGCGACTTAGGCTTAGGTCGAGCAGGTTCAGAGAAAGGGCTAGGGCAGAAGCCAGGTGCCATGGGTTCCCTGGGGAGTGACTGGAGCTAGTGGGAAATGATACGGGAGATCACCTCTGTTACCCAGGGCAAGGAAGACCTTCTTTAAGACCCCAGGTGCACATGTGCCAGGACAAGCCTTGGTAGTTGGGGCCAAATCAGATCTAAGGATTGTTCTGTGCACTGAAGGACTCCATGGGTTGACAGGTGAGAATCGAAAAAGGCATCTTTCTCTTCCTTCCTTTTTATTGTGCTTATTTTTTTTATTTGTTCTTTTTGGATCTCTTTCTTCCTTTTTTAATATGTAAATCTGGCAATTAGTTATGGGAGGATTCCCCCAAATCAATAAGCAGAAGATTAGAAATCGGTAGTAAAACAGCGGGCTGTTAATAGACGGCACTGAAGGGAAAGCGGATGGCAGCGTGCGGATGGCAGCGTGCAGAGTGCCCGTCCCCGCCAGCGCCCTGGACGCCCAGATGGGAACCACAGCACACCACGGCCTCTGTCAGGCAGCTTCTGGCCCAGCGCACGGGTGGAGCTTCGCCGAGGTGAGAACTGCAGCATGGGACAGCCAGAGGGGCTGCGCGCCGTGGTCCTAACCCTTGGCCGCGGTCATGCAGAGATCTGAGAGAGGCGCTGCTGCAGCCCTGGGTGACAGATGCGGCAGCCAGGCACCGTGCCCCACAGAGTGTAAGCAAAGTCGGTGCTGCTGCAGATGACCTTTGGCTTCTGGGTTGGGGCACCTGGGTGACAGGGCAGCTATTCTTGGGTCTAGTTCTGTTGGCGGCTCTATTCCTTGGTTGTGGGTCGACTTTTCTTTGTCACGTGCCTCATGCCTCTTGAGGGCTAGATATTTTTTTTTAGGATGGTGCAGAGACCAAGGTAAATGGTCCTCACGCCCAGCAGTGGTCACGCCCCTCTGGGCAGGCGCGAGTGGGTCTGTTTGCCGGTTGGTTGCTGGCTGTAGGTCTGGGTGTTGTTTTCCTCACTTGCAGCACCAGGTCCTCCAGTCCTCCAGCTGTGGCCACAACTGGCCTATGCTCAGTCTGGGGGCCCCAGGGGATTTTTCCATGTTGCTGCCCTGCTCCAGAAGGGCATACACGTGCCACCATGTGGCATCTCTGTTCTTGGCCCCACCCCAGCAGAAGGGTGACACAGTTCTGGGTTCTCTTTGGCCTCAGTCATAGACAGGCTTCGTCTCCGTGGGGGCGAAGCTCATGCCCACTCCTGCCTTTGCTCCCACAGCTTGCCTGACATCTGGGCAACACTAGAGCTGGGAAGTACCTGGGGCAGGACGGCCTGTGGGTCTGACAGGTGCTGTTCCTCCGGGGCGATGCACCCTGAGTGTTCCTGGGCCCCCGCGAGCTCCCCGCCTCACCCACAGCCACCACCACTCACTGTTGAGCATTTCTTGGTGTCTGAGGTGCCTGGGCTGTCTGCTGCCCAGCCCATGGCGCTGCCCCTTCCTCCCTTGTTCTGCCCTGCGGCAGCTGAGTCCCCTCTCTCCTAGGAGGAGCTCGTTCTCTCTGGGATTTAGTCCATCAGTGGTCTTGCAGCTGTGACTGGCCATGTCTGTCCTTGCTAAGGGGAGGTGGTGTTCTGGTGACCTTGTGCGTTACGGTGGAAGCGGAGCTGCAACAGTGGTAATTAGGTTTGAGCAGAGCAAAAAGCCGCAGGGACAGACAGCACCCTCCTGTGGAGCTGCCAAGGCTGGGCCAGCACAGGCTTCCTCCAGGATGCACAGAGCAGTGCAGGCTGGGGTCCCTGCAGGATGACTCTATAGTGGGGTGCAACCTTGGCCTGGACCCCAGGGCACACCTGGCTCTGTGCCTCATATCCAGGAACTGAGCCTCAGGAATGTGGAGGGCACAGGTGGGTTCAGAGGCCATTTTCCTCAGGAGGAGGGCAGTGCTCCCTGTCTCTGCCTGACGCCCAAGGCTGTGTGGTGAGTGCCTGCTGAGGTGGCATTCCCAGTGGTGGCCACAAACACAGCTCCAGCCCACACGCCCTTCAGGTGAAGCCCTGCTCTTGACCAGGGCCGTGGGCAGGACCAAGGAGCGTGTGCCCCTGTGGGACCGAGGGCTGAGGGATGCCCAAGCTCGGGCCCCAGCTGTCCAGCTGGCTTCCTTCTTGCTGGAAGGGAGCCCAGGCCAGGTAAGAGGCCGGGCCCCCCTGCCAGGCACACAGGAGTGAGCTTGCCGACCCTGGGTCTACAGCTGGCGGGAGTCGGGGTGGGGGTGGGGGTGGGGGTGGGGGTAAGCCGTTCAGAGATGGATGTGCCCTTCAGTTCTGGAAGAAAAAGCCTGATTACTGCTGAATCACAGAGGCCAGGTGGAGTCCTGAGAGGACTAACTCTCAAAAGACCCCAGCAGACTGGTGCTCTCATCAACGACCTTGGGAGCCAATTACAGACCAGAGTTCCCAAGGCCCCAGGTCTCCAGGGGCCTGATTTCAAGAAGGGCCCGTTTGTGGTGGTGGCCTGTGTGCCCTGCCGGGCTGCGCTGACACGTCTTCAAGGTCGTGGTGTCCGAGCAGGCTGTCGTGTTCTGGCACCACCGACTTCACTAGACCTGCGCTTGGCGGGCCTCTCATTTCTTTTTTAAACAAACAGCACAGATGCGGACCTTAGCTCAGCTCGTGCCATAACTGCTCATTCTGAACGTAGAGGAGTCGGTCTGGAGAAAGCAAACACAGTGCTAGACGGTGGCCCTGCAAAGCCCTGCCTTGTTTGACGTCACCCTTCCCTGGCTCCTGTCAACCCCAGGACCATTCCCAGGCTCAGAGGAGAGGCAGGGCCTCCCTGACATCTGAACTGGATAGTCCCCAGCTAGGGAGTGAGGCCTGGGTAATGGGGTGGGGTCCCACAGGACTGTGGGATCCTGCGCGATCCACAGCCCTCAGACCAAGGCAGGCAGTGCCCGGTGCCTCGCAGGCTGTCCTTGGTGTCTGTGGGCCTCTGAGTTTCTGGTCCTGCAGCATTGGCCCTCTGGATTCCAGCTGGCCTCCCGTCCTCCCCAGCGTGGAGGTGGGCAGTGTGTTGCTCCCTTTCCTGCTGCAGCTGCACGCCGTCCCTCTTTTATTCCTTCAGGTCAGGAACTACGGGTTCAGTAGAGCAGTGCTCCATCCTACCCACTAAGGCGGAAGACGCTGACCTGAGCCCAGTGCGGTGGCACACGCCTCAACGCCAGCTGCCGAAGCAGAAGGACCGCAGCTTAAGGCCAGCCTTGGCAACTTAGCCCCATCTTGTCTTGAAATAAAATGGTGGGCTGGGGACGCAGCTCCAGGGTAAAGTATCCTTGGGTTCCATCTCTAGTACTGCAACAAAACAAAGCAAAACTGACATGTATTTCTCTTTACATATTGCAGGGATTTTTACTTAATTCTAAAATTAAAAAATTAAAGAACTTAAAATAATCTTGAGGAAATAGCCAGCACCTAGCCCTCCACCCACTGTCCACCCTCCTGCAGTATTGGTCTCTGTAGGAGCTGGCCAGGTCCTGGGATGCCAGATGGGCTTGTGCACTGCAGGGCCCTGTTTGGCTACCTCCCAGGGAGCCTGGGGGTCCAGCAGTTCAGATAGAGCCTCCAGTTTTGATCCCATTTGAGACCAAACCTCCACCAGAGCTGGCTGTGTGCAGCCCCACCCTGCCTCCCGTAAGCCCTTCCAGAGCCAGGTACAGGCCTGACTCCTCCACTCCCAGCCCCCCACTGTCCTGGTCCCTGCTCTTGGGCACTGTCACAGAGTTGCTGCCAGTGTGCCTTTCTTCTCGGGATTTCAAGACTTGGTGACCCCATTCTGAAGGACCCTCGAAGCTCAGGAGATGGGTGTCCCTTCCCTCTTGATCAAGAGCCTGCCAACTGGTCCAGACCCCACTGGGCTGGCGTCTCTTTGGGAGGTATCCAGACTGGGTCCCTAGCTAGCAGCGTGCTCCTGCAGGGGCGCACCTAACTGAATGAGCACCTGCCCCTGGAAGGGATCGTCACCAGCCACAAGGATACTTACAGTGGATAAAGTGAAATTTAACTAGAGATTGGTCCTGAGGCTTCCTTCCCATGAACAATTGTTACGTTTTCTAAACCATCTAGTTATTACTTAACAGGGATACAGGAAGAGAGTGGTTTATTCAAGCCCAGATTTAAGTAAAGTCTCTGTTAACATTGGTTTTATGTTGTATTCAATAGGCATCAGGAGGCTTGTAGCAGAAATCCATAGAATGCTTTAATCTCCCACAAATTGAGAATTTAAATAAGTGACAGAAGTTTTATACTTTTGAATATACACCTGTGTAGCTTTTCTGCTTGGTTGAAAACAACAGCAAGGTGATTTCTGACTTGAAACATTGGACTTATTCCCTCATAGTTCATCAGCCCCAGTCTTTTCATGCAAAATAGCAAAGGGGGTGCTTCTAAAAAGTGGTGTCACTAAAAAATTTTCATTTCATTTTATTCATTCATTGATTGAGCCCAGGTTCTCATGCATGAGAGTTAAATGCTCTACCACTGAGCTCCAGGCCCAGCCCTATATATCTATTTTTAGATGGAATATCACCATTGTGGGGAGCCGCGCTGAAAGACCCCGCCTTCCAGCCCTAAGCACAAGGCTCTGACCAGTTACTACATTTCGTAGTGACTTGGGGCATTGTCCCCACTCGGATGACAGCAAGGCGTGTCTTCAGGTGTAGGCATCACTGCGGGGGGGGGGGGGGGGTGCTGAGCTACACTTATCTGTTCCTTTGTAACCCTACTTCTTTTCTCATTTGAATGACTTCTTCCCAGTAAAAGGGTTCAGCACGTGCACCTCTCTCTTTCCACGGACCCCTAAGGTCAGAGCAGCCGTTGTCACAGGACCCAAAGAAAAAGGTATTTCTCTGTCTCTGAGCGATTATTTTGTGCCAGCCCAGTTCACCTAGAGTGCCCTGAGTGTTTAGTCGTGGGACGCGACACACCGTGTTGCCCAGATTGGTCTCAAACTCTGGGGTACAAGTGATCTTCTTGCCTCAGTCTCCTGAGTAGCTAGACCTACCACCCAGCTCTAATTTTCATTTTCTTTTTCAGGGTGGTGCCAAAGGTCAATTATAGAGTTTTACAACCAGGTGGTGCAACGTAAGTAGTTGCAGAGGTTTGGGGAGGACACAGGCAGTGACCACCCTCCCCAATCGGGAATCAGCTGCTGTGAGTGGGTGGACAGGTTGTGGACTGCGCGATTCCATTCCTCCATGCCCATCAGAGTCCACACTTGGATGGGCACATGGATCGCCCTGTGGGAACTTTCTCGATTTCCCTTCACTTCAGTGTTCCCAGCTGACCAGGGCAAGCAGACCCTGCAGGCGGAGATCCTCCTCCCTGGGATCTGATGTTCCTGCTCCGCTCTGTACTCTTCACTTGGCCCCTGGGACTCCTTCCACCTGCCCTCCTGCCGTACTCCGGCCTAGGGCCTTTGCACAGCTGTGCCTTCAGCCTGGAACACGGCTAGCACTGGGCAGCTCCTGCTTCTGTCTGGTCTCTGCCCCAAGGTCGTTGTCTTGGTGAGCTCACCCTCACCTGCCTGAGGAAAACGGCTGCTCCACCCCCAGCACACATCCCCCTTTTATCTTATTTTGGGGATCTAACCCAGGGGTGTTTGTTCTTTTTAACCACTGAGCTACATCTCCAGTCCTTTGTTATTTTGTTTTGTTTTTTGAGATAGGGTCTTACTAAGTTGCTGAGGCTGGCCTCAAACTTGCCGTCCTACCGCCTCAGCTTCCCAAGTGGCTGGGATTACTGGCATGTGCCACTGCAGCCGGCAGCACTCAGCCATCTTCTAAGTGCACTGTTCAGCATTAAGTCATTCACGCTGTTGTGTGGCTGTCACCTCCAGCCAACTCCAGACCGTTCTCAGCTCCTCAGCCAAAGCTCTGTCCCTAAGCCCTGGCCCTCCGGCCCCTCCCCAGCCCTAGCTCCCACCTTCTACTTCTCGTCTCCATGCCTTGGCTACTCCAGGGACCTGGCAGCCTCTGTCTGGCTCATTTCACTCTGTGACCCTCGAGGTCCTCCATGTCAGGATCCCCTTCCTCCCCAGGGCTGAGCGACCCTGCTGTGGTCCTGCCCAGCGTCTTTTTCCTGCTGCCCCTTTGCCTTGCCTGCCAGCAGGCCACTCCACTTCCTGTTTTGCTCCACCCGCCTTTGTGGGTCTGTTCATCAGAGTACCAGGCCTGTCCCCAACGTGGCCTCAATGACTCGAGTGAGGGAGGAGTGCTTTAGGCCCTTTGTATGGCCAGACTTCCTTCCCCAAGGTGTGCCCACGTTCCTTTGCCAGGCTGAGGACAGCACTGGGGGATGCCTCCCAGGGCATGCGTGGTGTGGGTGCTCTCACTGCTGGGGGTCTCCTTCCTCCTCCTGGTCCTCATGCATGTGGTGGATAAGCAGCAGCTCGCTTTGGACTCGCGTGTCCTTGAGGACAGGTGTCAGGCAGCCTCCCAAGCAGTGAAGCTTTGCAAAGGCGCCTCAAGCCACGGCGGCAGTCGGCAGCCTGGGAGAGCTGTGGAGCAGGAGTCTTTCCAGCGTTTCCCCAGCTGCTGGTTCCCCTCCAGCAGACATGGCTCCTAGAAGACTGAGAACCTTCTGGAATCCCGGCTGCATTGGACTGTGACAGAGAATGGGGGAAGGGACTCAAAATGGTTGTCCAGACTATGTGGAGGAAGCGTGTCCACACTCCATCTGTGGCCCACTTTGCAATAATGGACCCTTGGGGAGGCCCTGGGGCAGACTGGATGGTCAGGGGACACCTAACCTGTGGTGGGGTCACCAGGAGGGGTGAAAGCCAGCTCTGCCATCAGCAGTGGACACAATAGTGCCACCTCTACGTGTGGTCCCTTCCTACAGAGACGTTGTCCATGTCGTCTTGGTGGCCAGGGTCTTTGGGGAGAGGGGAATGAGTGCCACCCAGACTGAGGTCGGGGTGACTCTCCCCCCAGGATGTGAACCAAGAGGTGAGGCACTCCCAACCTAGGGACAGTCCTCCCTACCGGGACCAGGGCCTACCCACCACCCCAGCTCAGAGGGAGGGCAACATCTGCCTGCTGTGTGGTCACCCCAGGCTGGACCTGAGGAGACCCCTGGCCTTCCCTGGGGATATTAGTCCTTAGCCACCTCCCTCGCTTGGGGTTGCATCAGGAAGGACGTCCGGGGCTGGTGGGCAGGCTGCCAGCAGAGCTTGGAACCAGCTCCTGAGTTAGGCTGGCTCCCAGCTTCTTGCAGCCGAGGGCATGTCCTGAGTTCAGGTGGAAGTGCTGGCGGCACCTGTGCCAAGTCTGGAAGTGGGTCTGGGAAGCGCAGGAAGCCAGACCTGAGCTCTGCTGGCCCCGCAGGTCCCTGACCCAGAGCTGCCCCTGGGGCCACCTGCAGGAGGGCAGCCGTGGCAAGCTGCACCAAGCCGGGGGCTCTCCTTCATACTCATGCAGAGACCCCCGGGGGCTGGCATCTGGGTCAGCCAGTGGGATCCTGAGTGACACCTGTGACTTCAGGAAGTGTCCACAGAGAAGGGGGCTCCTGTCCTTGATCCTGTCCTGTGTGGTGGAGGCCCTGCAGCTGGTCTCAACGCCCCCCCCCCCCCCATCACTGGTAGGATAGCTGTTGGAGGGAGAGATGGCCAGATAGAGAGGTGTCAGGTTTCTGCTGTGGTGGAGCTGCCTGTCGGCCTTGTCCTGCAGGCCTCTGGACTGTGACCAGAGAAATGCACTTCTCTAACAAAGGAAGTCCTTGCCCTCGGGGCCTTCTGTCACTTGCAGAGGAACCAAACAGTGTCCAGGCCAAGATGCTCTTGCACACTGAAGGCTCTGAGAGGTCCTGCAAGTAGGAGCCAAGGATGTTTCACCCAACTGGCAGAAGGAGTCGGCTAGACGGCCCACTGCACCGCTCTTTACTGCCTAGGGGGTCCCTTTGTTCAGAGGAGCAGTGTTGGGGGCAACAGCTTCACACAGAAGGAAATTGCTGCTCTTACCAATTATCACATCTCAAAGCACAATTTCTAAAGAACTTAGTTCATAATGGTTGATTGGAGATTTTCTGGCTTCCTAAACATATTAAATTGTCAGAAATAGATACTGTGAAATCTCACACCCAGTAGCTTTTTAGACAATCTACCTCAAATAGGAATGCTCCCTGCAGAGGTAAACTCTAGTCCAGTCGCAGGATGACTGTCCACGTGGTGCGTGGAGCCTGAGACGCTCGAACCCATGAGGAGGGGCAAGTAGGCAGAAACAGACGGCATGGCACTGCCAACTGAGGAACTGTCACAGGGCGGCTCCTGCTGTCCCTGTGGACATGGGAACTGGGGCAGCTTGCCTAAGAACCCCTGACTGTGGCCAAGGCAGGATTCAAATCCAGAGGAGACCGGGTCCGGAGTTGCAGCTTCTCTGGGCTATGCCCCAATGCTGGGGGTGGCACTGCTGAAGGAACTCAGATGCTGGGGTGGGCCTGGGGGTTGCTACTGGCTGAATTGTGCCCCTCAATTTGTATGTTGGATTACTAGCCCCGAGGACCTCAGAATGTGACTGACTCGGAGACAGGGTCTTGGGTGACTTGTGTTAACAGGCCGTCAAGAGTGGGTCCTGACAGTGAGCATCCTCGCCAAGAGGAGTAACTGGGACATGGTGGGAGCAGAGGGAGGTCCCCAGGTAAGACCAAAGCCAAGGTGGAGGAATGCCGGAGGCGGCCGGCAAGCCACCTGCAGCCGGGACAGGGTCTCCTGGCAGCCACAGGAGCCTGCCCTGCTCCCACCCGATGGTGGACTTCTTGGGATTCCTGTTGGCCGAGCCCCTGGGTTTGTGTGCGCTGCTGCTGCAGCAGCCCTAGCCAACTCGCGCGCAGAGAGCCCGCAGCGTGCTGGGGCAAGTGGAGAGCCTCCCCAGCCAGGGTCCTGTCTCTCACAGGCAAAGAGCTTTCCAAGGTAACCACAGGAATGGGACATGAGGCCCGGGGGGCCATTATCTGCAACCCCCACTGTTCTAATTGAATGCCCCACCCTCAGTCGAAGTGTCAAATAGCACCAATGAAACTGCACTTCTCAGGGGTTTTATACCCTTCTCCCCTCTCAGCAGGCCCTGGTTTGGGGTGAGGCCTGCTTTTTTCTGAGATCTGAAGAGCCTCTAGCCTTCAGGAGGCCAGGAACTGGGCAGGGACCTCTGCAACCCCCACAGCAGGTGGACACCAGGACCAGTGGGGCCTGCCCTGCCTGCAGGCCTCTGTTGAGACTGAGGGACAGCAGGGGCATGGCTGGTGCCAGGGAGTGGGAACGAAGTCATCAGGAAATGGCAGCGCTTCCTGGGTCTTGCTCTCATGAAGCAGATGAGACAGGAGACGGGAGAGAAGCCCAGGAACACGGTAGAGGCACGTGGTGACCCCAGGACCTGCACCATGGTCTGCCTAGCCAGGGGGCCTGTGGAGAGCCCCACTGTGTGCTGCCACAGGCTGTGGCCTCAGAGGTGGCGCTGTATGAATGAGGGCTTCCCAGGTCTGCAGCCTGCACGGGCAGAGGGGCAGCCCGTCCCCAAGATGCTCCAGGGCCCCAGGAAGGCTTGTCCTCCCAGCCTTCGTGTGCAAAACCTGAGGTGGAGCCCAGGCTCGGAGAGTGACTCTGGGTTGCCCGGTGACTACACCATCACGGGGACAGTGATCTCCACGGTGCCGAGGCTGGACCACAAAACTGTTAAGGATGTCAGATACCAGCATGACAGCCAGGCTGCTGGAGGTGCAGGACTGTGCGCTCCCAGGTCAGAGTGCTGCCACCACAGGGTCCTGTCCAGCCCCTGTCCCGTTTCCTCCATTTGGCCAGTGGCTCACGGGAACCTAATATCAATCCCTGAGCTTTCAAAAGTGTCACCAAGTCATTTCTACCCCATTCTCCATAGACTGTTTTACTGGGTTTGTGTAAACTACTACTTTCTTAGCTGTCAATGGGCCTTATTTACATGCAGTGCTGAGAACTGAACCCAGTGCCTCGTACATGCTGGGCCAGCGCTCCATCACTGATGCAAACTATTTTTAAAGATGGTCATACACAGTAGGTCGGAGTTCTAGATGGTCACAACACCACCCTCTGCCCCCGACTCTTCCTCCCAAAGGCAGCTCAGTCCTTCCAGCTGGATCTTGGGGAGTCTGCCCATATTTCCAAACACTTGCTTATGCTGCTTGTTTGAGGCACAGATGCGAAGGGGGCACACCCTTCCATGGGAGTGCAGATTCTCCCCCACGTGTAGGAATCCACTTCTACTCTGACCGCTCCAGTGTAGTAGCTTAAGCCAATCCTACAAGCTTGGGAAGCTGAGGCAGGAGGATTGTGAGTTCAAAGCCAGCCTCGCCAACTTAGCAAGGCCCTTAGCAAGTCTAAATAAAATATAAAAAAGGATGTGGCTCAGCGGTTAAGTGCCCCTGGGTTTAATCCCCAGTACCAAAAAAATATAATAATGTCCTGAGATAAATGGATCATCTTCAGAAGAATGATAACTCCCTCATTCTCTCATCTACAAAAGTAGATGGATCAGGGAGCTAAAGCCATAAAACTTGGTGAAAATTCACACCTGTTTTTTCCAAGAGTGACATCTTAGATGTCACAGTGTAACTCCAAAAGTAAGAGCAACAGGAAGAAACACCTTGGCTTTGCCAAAATTAAAAATCGTGCCTCAAAGAACTTCAGGAACTGTTTCAGTATTCAGAGTGTGTAAAGAATCTACAACTCAACAAAAAAGAAAACCGAGGTGCTAGAGCGCTTGCCTAATGGGTAAGGGCTTCCCAGAGCTGCCGGCTGACCAGCAAATACTGGACAGACGTCCAACGCCAGCAGTCATCAAATGCAGACCCAAACCAGTGAGGGGCTGGGGACGGATAGCATGGCTACGACTCAACTCGGCAGTGACAAGTGAAGACTACTGGCGCGGACCCTGCGCCCTGGGGGACAAGGAGCAGGGCGGCTCCTCCAGGTTAAGGCAAGGCTGCCCCACGACCCCACAGCTCTTCTCCTGGGCATGCACCCCAGAAAAGTGTGGGTGATGCTGGGACACGCACACCTGTGTCACAGGCGGAAACAAGCGTCCACGCCGTGTGGAGACCCATGCACACTGCTGGGGACTCGAGACACACCAGGAAGACAGGAGGCCAGACTGCAGTTCCACTTTTATGAATTGTCCAGACCAGGGGAATCTGCTTAGCATCTGGAAAAGCAGAGGGAGGGTGGGAGCAAGGCGCGGACTCGCAGGATCATTTCCCATCCTCCTCGCGAGCTGCCACGAAGTTCAACAGGTCAATGGCCGTGACAACCCCAAACACCATCTGCCGCTCGCTGGACTTGCCATTGCTGTGGTCTGGGGAAGAAGACAGGGCCCCTGGTCAGGAGGCACCTGGCACAAAGCGGATCTGAGGCAGCACGTCACCCCAGGGCTGCTGCAGGCCGGCCAGCAAGGAGGCTGTGCTAGCCCCTCCCCAGCCTCCTGTGCGTGGGGAGCACTGGGCAACCCAAACAGCCCAGGGCCACATTGTCTCCCTCCAACCGGAGCATGTGGGCAGAGCCAGGCTGCAGGCTGACCTAATCCAGGCCCCCAGAACGGATGGTCTGGGGGCAGCACTGTCTCACCACCTCAGGACAAGCCTTGGCCCTCTCTACGCCAAGGCACCCTAGCAGGAGGCTCAGGCCATTGGTGCCCTGAGCAACACCTGCTCAGCCTCTGCCTGATTCTGTCAGCAGACGCAGTCCTTTCTCTGGGGCTCAGTCTTCAAATCAGTGCCAGCTCAGCCCCACACCACAGAGCCAGCAGGCAGAGGGTGCTCCCGGTGGTTGGTGTTCATCATCGGCTTGGCTGGGTCCTCCGGAATCTCGAGGTCTGCCCAGATAGTACTGGGATGTGTCTGTGAGTGTTTTCGATGAGCTCAGCATCTGAGTTAAGAACCCTGGAGGGCAGATGCCCTAGCCGGTGTGGTGGGCCTTGTCCAGTAAGTGGAGGGTCTGGACCAGCAAGGCCCCATCTCCCAGAGGAAGGGGTCTCCTGATTTTGGACTTAACTGACACATCACCTCTCCTGGGCTCCAGGCTGCTCTGGGGATCGAAACCTCCAAGATCACAGGCCAGTTCCTCACGACTCCTCTCTTTCTACAGATACATGCCCTGTCAGCCCTGTTCTCTGGAGTCCCCTCATTCATTGGCAAGAGTCACCTCCAGGCACACAGAGGGCAGGCAGGGCAGAAGGGACGACTACCCAGACCCTGCTTCCTGCCTGCGGCAGTGCTGCCTCTTCTGTTTTCATGAGCAGAGACCCTCGGGACTAGAGAGGCCCACAGTGGGCAGGGACCTTGGTGCCCCAGTAGGAGCCTCAGAAAAATAGAATCCAGAACAGAACCGGTGACCTGTGCTGCCTTTGCCCTATGGACCCCCTAAAACCCGGCTCCACGGAGGACCAGTGGTCAGTATTTGAGGTCTGCAGATCATGCAGTCTATCAGAGCCATTCAACTCTTCCAATGTCACATGATGGAGCCCAGAATGGGGACAAGCAGGACAAGTTCCAACAAAGCCTTCTCTGTGGGGCTGGGGTGCGCTCAGTGCGGAACACTGGCTCCCATGCCCAAGGCCCTGGGTTCCAGCCCCAGCACCATAGGAAAAAATAAAAACACTTTGTGGACTCTGACGTTGGCACCCACTGTTTTCTGAGGTATTCAGATGTAAGTAAACGTGGGATCAGGGTGGGACCCTGGATGCCTGTTGCCTCAGGAGGCTCTGGTTCTGAGTGGAGGGCTATTTTTTCGAGGGGTGGGATGGACGTACATACCTGCAGGCCCCCCCACCACTCCTGACCAGGCCTGGTCCCGTGCTGCAGAGCCAAGGACGGGAGAGGGTTAGATTGTGGTCGCCCCAGGCCCTCACTGACCAGCCTTGGCTGGGCCCCAGGGCCCTCTGCTTCCCAGGCACTTAAATCCTGGGCTCTTAGAAGGCGAGGAGGACCCTGCTGGCCTTCCGATGCCCAGGAAGCAGCTGTGTGAGCAGGGACCACAGTGCCCCAGAGCTGGCTGGAAGCAGACACCAAGGTACGGCCACAAACAGTCCCTCAGGGCCAGCGCCCAAGGGCAGGAGGAGGCTGTCAGGTCAATGTGGCCTCTCCTGGGGACGCAGGACATTGCCAGCAGCCAAGATTGCAACTGTTCCAGGTTTTCCTGGGATTGTCCCTTACAGTCCCAGAGACAGGCTAGGTGTGGTGGCAGACCCCTGTAATCCTCACTACTCACAAGGTAAACTTGAGCTGGGGATGTGGCTCAGTGGTAGGGTCCTAGCATGAGGCCCTGGGCTCAATGGCCAGTACAGCAAAAAAACAAGCATCCCTGTGACTGCCTGCCACCTAGGGCCAAGGGCCCACTGAGCCTGAGCCCCTGCACTGCAGCAGAGGAGCCCCTGCCCAGGTGACAGCGGGGTTTGCCAAGCACCGCCTACCCTGCACATCCCTGGAGACAAGGCTGGGATCACGGGCTCCCATGGCCGAGAGCCTGGGGTGGGGAATACACAAGTCACTACCACCCACTCCCCGTCACCCGTGAAGGACGGGGTGTCTTCTGCACACAGCAGGACTGTGCACGTGGAGGCCCAGGCCAATCGGCACCCCACCCTGAGGACAGAGCGCTGTGTGGACCCACTTACACTGGATCTGCTCATGGACCACCAGGGCAAAGTGGTCAATCTCCAGGACGTGCGAGAGGGTGCCCAGCGTGTCCGTCAGGCGGATCTGGAAGGGAACCGTGGAGCACTCACTGGAGACAGAAGGCTGCTGCCTGCACCATAGCCACCCACAGTCCCTCCACGGAAAGGACGTGGGGTGGGGGGAGGGCTGGCAGGGCACTGCCACGCCAGTCAGAGGGTGGCACAGCACTCAAGAAACACACTCAGATGAGCTGCCAATCAGGGTAAGGGGGCCAGCAGATGCTGTTGGGAGGGGGTCAGCATGGCAGCCAGCTTTGTGAGCCCAGATCAGGGGTTGCGGGGCTGAGGAGGGAGGGATTGGTTCTGGGATTCCTAGGGCCATACACACTGGGGTCTGTGACACTGTGATGACTCCCACTGGAGGCAAGCTCACACCTTGGAGGCATCTGTGGGACACAGGTGCTGGGCCAGGAAGCCCCCTGTCCTCAGAAGGGCCCACCCTACAGCCCTCACACCCTTCCCAGGGCCTGGTGGGGAATTCTCATCTTTTCCCAGTCCCACAACACACTGGGCGCAGCCACCTGACCCCACCTCCAGTGGGAAAATGGGCAGCAGCCCAAACAGAGATGCAAGCCAGCCCGGGCGGAGGGCTAGCAGCAGAAGTGGCCCCCCTGCAGGCTGGAGAGCGCTCCCACGCCTGGCACAGACGAGAACATGCACAGGAGGCCAAAGAGCAATGGACACACTCCCCATGAGGAAGGAGTCGGAGGTTAGCGCGTGGCTTCCATGAACAGCCACAGGCAGGTCCGTCTTGCTGGTGGGGAGGCGAGTGGGGCAGGAAGAAGCGCTGGGGCTGATGGACGTGGGTGGGTGAGGGTTTCCCGGGGGCATTTTACATCAAATCATGGAACTACATGCTCAGCACCCACTGTGTGCAACCACACCTCACTTAGGAACAGAAGAGGTGTGAAGGAAGGAAACTTCCAGAACTAGTCGGCAATGGGGAAGGCTGATCAGGAGGTCAAAGCCAGCCTCCGCAACTTAGTGAGGCCGTGAACAACTCAGTGAGACCTTGTCTCCAAGTAAAATACCCCAGAGGGGCTGTGAATGTGGCTCGGTGGTTGAGTGCCCCGGGGCTCAGTCCACAGTGTTAAAAGAACAAGACAGACCAAGGCTGGGACAAACACCCACCCTCTGCAGAGGGGCCCGTGGTCAGGGAGGCCCAGGAGGCCATGTGAACAGCAGGAGAGCCAGGCTGGGAGGCCTCACCACGTGAGGGGACAGGGAGGGGCAGGGATTTCGGTTTTAACTCCAGGTAGGCTGGCTTTGTGGGGGTTAGAGGCCCAAGGGCCCTGTGAGGACCACAAAAGAGGCCGTGACAGGTGACGGGAAGGGGGAGGGCCGATCTGGCAGTGTCCGTGGGTATGCGAGACGCGGGAGAGGAGAGGTCAGGTCTGCGGCCTGCTCTGGGCGGAGCCCCTCAGCTCAGCAGCCTGCACAGCCAACACTCCCTGTTCCAGCTCATAGGGTCTGTGTGAGCCAGGCTCTGCCCGGGGCCAGCAGAAGCAACGCCAGGCGCTGCCCTGGCAGCCACGACCTGGCCAGCACAGGGCCTGCTCTGGCCTGTCCCTGAAGAGCTGGGTTCTTACGAGGGGACCAGGTACACTAGGTGTTCTCCCACGGAAGCAGACACAACAAAGATGAAGGGTTGAGAGAAAGACCACCTGCGGAGGCCCTTGGGACTGCATTGGTGGTCCCCAGGCTGCTGCTGACCCCAGGCCCCACCACACAGCACCTGAGGGGAAGCGACCCTGGCCAGAGCTGCCCTTCTTGGCTCTGCACTTGAACCCTGGGCTTTGATGGGGTACAGGTGGCACCTGAGTGTGGTTACAGCCAGGGACCTGGTCCCCTTCCCCAGGAAGCACTTGTGCCCTGCTCTGAGGACAAACCAAGGCTGGAATAAATACCCGCCCTCTGCAGGTGCCCTGGAGAGAGGCAGAGGGTCCTGTGGGCAGGGGCTGCTCTACTCAGGGCATACCAACCGGTTTGAACTGCTTGTAGAGGACTTTGCAGACTTGGTCTGACGGCTGCACCTTCCCAGCAAGCAGGGACGACAGCATGTTCCCAAGAGTCACCATCCCCAGGATGGCCCTGCAGGGGATAGAGAATGGGTGGGGGAAGGCAGGGGTCAGACTTGCCCACAGCTACACTGGGGGTCTCTGGCCTCCACCTGGCAGGAACACAGAGATCCCCCAGGACATGGTGAACTCAAGTCCTGGACTATTTCTGTTCTCACAGGTGTGGAGACTCCCAGGACTTTAAATGCTAGACGTGGGACAGCTGGTCACCTGGGCATAGCTGCCATGGACCTCTCCTGTGAGACACACCCCAAGGTGCCTGCCACCTGCCACCTGCCTCCTGGGCAGAGGCCCAGGGCAAAAGTGTGTACGTGAGCAATGAGGCAGGAGCTCGGAGGCCCCGGCCGGAAGAACCCCCCATCGCACCTGCTGCCGCTCCAGGGGCTGACCAGCGGGTAGCCAAGGTTCTGAACACGATGCACAGTGACCACACCCTAGCAGCATGGGCCTCAGCTACCTCGTCTGGTGACACCACACATAGGGGCCAGGGGCTGCTTGTAGGGCCCAGAGGACGGAGCTCTGCACTGGGGTGGGGGTGGGGGGAAGCGGGGACTGACCCCGACTCCTCAACCACAGGCGCCTGGTCGAAGCCCTTCTCGCGGAGGATGGTGATGGTGTGCTCACAGGTGACGGTGGGCAGCACAGTCAGCGGGGCCGACAGGCTCAGCTCCTGAACTCGCAGGTGCCACCACCTAGGGAAAGGGAAGGCCGGGGACCGGTGCTTCACAGCAGGCCTCACCGCAGGGGCTACGGGGACCATGCACCCTGCCCAGGCGCTGTGTCCCTGCTCAGGCGTCCTTACCACGGCCTCTTCACCAAGAGGTCCTCCTCCTTCAAAAAGCCCTTCTGCAGCATCCACTTGTCACTCAGGAACTTGGACCTGCAGGGATTGTGGTGTCACCAAGGCCAAGGCCCCCACCACAGCCTCTGCACACGCCAGGTGCACACCCTCTGCACTCAGGGACGTGGTTCCTGGACCTTACTAGTCCAGGGGACAGCGAGAGCCTGGCAGAAGGTCCAGGGTTCAGGAGGACCTGGGCCAGGAACTGCAGGAGGAAGGGGCATCTGGTCAGCCAGGGCACCATGCTTGGGCTGATGGGCTCAGAGCCTTGGGCGAGGCTGTTTTCTGGGGCCTCTGTGCTCACAGCCCCTCAGGGGCCCCTAGGTAGCCTCCTCCTTGGCCTCCAGGTCTGCCCCAACAGAGGAAGTCCACCCTGCTCAGTCAAAGGACAGCAGAGGAAGCCACACAGCTGCTGCCACCTCCTAAGAGGCAGCCAAGTACCACCACACACACACACACTGACCCCTCACACTTCCTGCCCCACGCACACACCGTTACCACTCTCACAGACCAGGCTGCTCGCCAGCTCACACGTAGGCACAGCAGCCCACCCAAGTGCTCAGGGAGACGCGCTGCCGGGGCAGGCAGGAGCCCTGCTTAGGGCAACCTGGCAGTGGGCACCCAGGTATGAATCATCCCACGTCTGGGAACCCACCTGGGGGTGCCCACCCACTATGCCTGCCCAGCAAGGGCAGCAGGGTCATGCAGAGGCTCAGGCCAGGAGGAAGCCCTGTGTATAAGAGAGGGAATGGGGGATGGACGGCCTGTCCCAGCCTTGCTGCTCCACTGATCACAAGGCCTGCTGCAGGGCAGCTTCCCCTGCTTCAGTGGGACCTGGGGTGAGGCACTGCCCCATCGAAAGGAGCTGGAAGCCGAATGGCCACTCAGGGGGGCCAGGTCTGTCCTGCAAGTCGAAGGCCATGGCAAGCCACAGCAAGTTCTCAGGCACCCCGCCAGGACTGGTCCTGCCCAGGCTCTCTCAGGTTCAGGTCAGCAGGCGCCTGGATGGCAGGGGCAGCAGGCTCTCCCTTAAGGACACTGGTGCCACACACTGGCCCATGGAGCTGAGGCCTTGAGCCGCGATAGGGACAGAGACGGGGCCCCAGAGCTCCTGGGGCCCGCCACCTCCAGGTTCCTGCCAGGTTCCTGCCGTCGGTTCCCTGGTGAGGCAGCAGGGCGGGGACAGCAGCCAGGTGGTGTCGAGGACAGGGGCAGGGCTGGAGGACAAGGGAGCAGGGCTCACATGTAGTTCCGCACAGAGTCGGGCAGGATGACCACACAGCGCTGACCCTCCTGCAGATCCTGGGCCGCCTTCACAGCCACAGCCATGGCGCTGCCGGAGCTGCCACCTGCCAAGGACCACGCAGCTGGCCATCTACACGCCTGGGTACGTGCACACCCACACGCATGCCCAGGTACCCTCAGAGGCCCTGTGGGACGCTGGCACCGTGTGTGTGCTCCCTGCCCGTGAGTGCCTGTAGCACACCTGACCTACTCTGGGCAGAGCTGTGGGCAGAGGAGCAGGGCCTGCAAGGACCCACACATGCTTCACATTCCCACTGAGGGCGAGTAAGAAGGCCCAGGAGGAGGTGAGACTTTCTGATCGGCCAGGGCAAGGCTGGTGACAGGGGATGCCCAAGGTGGGCTCTGGGTCCCATGCAAACACCCCTGGTCCCGTTTGAGTGCCAGGGATAGCCTGCCATCTCAGCGGCTGCTCATGGTCACCCCACGAGGAGGTGGGTGACACCAGGTCCTGCCAACTGTGCCAGACCCTAGGAGCCTGAATCCAGGGGCTGCACCTGCACCTCCAGCTGGGGCACATCTGGGCTGCGTCTGGACTTGGCTCTAAGTGGCCACAAGAGCGTGGCCTGCAGGGAGACCCTCCTCTCCAGGGAGGCAGAGGGCCTGCTGCCTGGCTCCCAGGGCCCAAGGCCAGGGAGCAAGTCGCCTTTCCCCAAAGCAGCGCTTGGCAGGTTCTTGTCATCAGCAGGGGCTTGGTCCCAGTCTTCAAGGTGGGACTGGGTGGCAGGGACTGGCTGCATGGAGGGCAGTTCCCACACATGGTGCTTCAAGTGGTAAACCCTGAGGTTTCACCAAACTGGCCCTGCTGTCCTGCATGGTATGGTCCCCAGTGCTGCTCTGTCCACCCTGAGCAGGCGGCCGAGGGCTCAGGTGAGGCTGGTGAGCCTAGTCCTGGACGGGCCTCTGGGCCACAGAGAAGGGAGCTGTCAAGAATCTCCATCTATTTTCTTTGGGGCCACAAAGGTGGAGGGAGACCCAGCCCAGCCTCTCCAGGGCCCTGGGGGCACCCTGTCCTGGCTCTGGACCCTGCTGATGAGGCGCCCAACCATAGACAGGGCTGGTCTTGACTGAGTACCCCGAGAGTTCTGCCAAGAGCCCTGCCCCGCCCACCCTCACCTGCGCAGGTGAGCATGAGCTACAGCAAGAGCAAGCAACTGCTGCAGAGGAAGGCCACGGCAGATGGCCCCCAAGCAGTGCACCACTGCGGGCACACTGCCCCAGAGAGCCTAGGAGCCGGCAGAGGGCATGGCCCCCACTGCGCCTGCCCCACCACCCCAGGGGCGCCGCCACTCACCACACAGCAGTCCTTCCTGTGCAATCAGCATGCGCGCAAAGGCGAAGGACTCCTCGTCGTTGCTCTTGAACCACTTGTCCACCACCTGTGGCCAGACGCCATGGACGTCAGCTGGGGCAGGGACCACCTAAGACTTCTCTGGGTGGCTGTGGCCCCCAAAGAACCCAGCACTCCCGCCTGCAAACCTGGCGCTCTCTGCCCTTCCTGTTCCAACACGCTTCTCAACTACAGCCTCCGCCAGGACCGGGGGCTGCTGCAGGGCCTGGCATCTTAATTGGCCTGTGCCCTCACCACCCAGCCGCAGTGAGCCGTGGAGGCAGTGCCAGGGCGTGAACTTGGATCTGGTAGTGCCCCTTCCCAGGAGTTAACCCTGAGGACACCTGCTTTCATTTATTTTTTTGAGTCGAGGTCTTACTAAGTTGCTGAGGCTGGCCTAGAACCTGCGACCCTCCTGCCCCAGCCTGCCGTCACTGACCCCGATACCAGAAGCCCTCAAACTCCCTATGCTGGTGCTTATTCTTCCGTCCCACTCAGTGGAAAGCCAGTGCCCAGGCACCAGGCTGCAGCTGCCTGGCCGTGCAGTGCTCTGGCCCAACCTACCGCCCTGTCCAGCACCGTGGGGATGAAGTCGTAGCCAATCCCTTCCACCTCGTAGAAGGTCTGGTCTGTCTGGTTCAGCTCTTCGGGCTCCGCAAGGATGGACCCTTCCGGGTCTACCCCGATGATCTGCAGAGTGGGTGGTTTCAGTGTTCAAGCTGGGGACCAAACCTCATCTGGACTTACTGGAGGAGCCACCCCCACTGCTAACACGTGACTCTTAATGACCCATCCACAGGGCACACATGCTGTCTGGGGCTCAGAGGCAGGAAGAATGTCCAGAACCAGGCCCAGAGTAGGAGCTGTGACAACCCATCTGAAGCAGTGTCCTGAGTAGGACCCTCAGAGGTGACCTCCCACGGTTCCTCTGGAAAGGACCCCCCCAGTACTGGGGCAGCCAGAGCCTTAAGGGACACAGGGAAGCTCTGGACATTGACCTCTTCCAGGTTGGTGGGCAATACCATCCAGAAAGAGTAGCCAGCCAGGTATTGCTGCAAGCCATCCTCAGACCAGCCCTGAACCCCAAATCCAGGTCCTGACTCAACTCCACCCCCAGGCTGACCCTCATCTCCACTTAGCACAGCAGACCCCGGGTCATGGCAGGAGGAGACCCCACCCCTGAAGCACACTTGACAAACATCCCCCGGGGTGCAGATGGCAGTGCTCTGCGGCCCACGCCCAGGAACAGCTCGGGGCCCGGTGAGAAAGGCCAGTGGACCAGGCCACAGGCCCAGCAGTGCCAACCCGCCCCTGGCGCTACTCACTCTGCACCCAGGACACTTCTCCTTCAGCTTCCTGGCGATGCCTGTGATCGTGCCCCCCGTGCCCACAGTAGCCACCAGCATGTCCAGCTTCCCTGGTGGAGGGAGAAGGTCTCAGGCCAGTGAGGCCAGCCCCCACTCCTTGCAATACCCAGAGCACACAGCCCAGTGATCAAGTGCCCCAAGGAAAGTCCAGCCTCAAGTGCAAACGGAGCTCACGGCCTTCACGGGTCCGAGCAAGAAGACAGGGATGATGGGTTTTGCCCTGGCTCTGCTCAGAGACCCTCGGCCCTCAAAGCCCCCCATGGATGAGTCTGGAGCTGATGCCCACTGGGTGCAGGTGGCAGGACCGTGTCCCTTGTTGGTGATGGGAATAGTCCACTGAATTTTAAAAGGAAACGGTGCAGACTGCTCAGGCTGGGCGCTGGCACGCCTGGGCCACCCCAGACCCTCCGGGCGAGTCTGAGCACAGGCAGGCCCAGGCGCCGGCCGCAACCCCCCGCCAGCCAGGCCTCTGTTGCCAAGTGAGAGGAGGCTGGCTCATAAAATGGGGCAAGCAAAGGCTTGGGCCAGCCTGTCACCTGGGCCAGTGCCAACGGGCGGCCGAGGCTCCCGCCTCCCAGCTCTTTCCCACAGGGATCTGCTGGCACAGCATCTCCCTGACCCCCAGGACTTGGCACTCGGGAGTGGACACGGTTCCAGGAGCCACATGCCTGTAGGGACAATAAGCTAATTGTGGCCCTCAGCACCCAGCCTGGAGGTGAGGGAACAAGGCTGAGTTCACTGCCCGCTGCAGCTCGCCCCGCTGCCCTGGAGGCCATTTTAGAGAGGAACATTTCAGAGGGCTTCTGCACGGTGAACAGGAGTTGGCCAGGAAGAGGACACGTGATCTGTACACTCCAGACAACCAGGGACAAAGGAAACCGAGGCCCACGGGGAGCACACACCATCACACTGCTGCAGGATCTCCTCCGCGGTGGCGTCGTAGTGGGCCAGGGGGTTGCTGGCATTGCGGTACTGTGCAGAGAGAGCCAAGGGCCAGGAGCGTGAAGGCCTCCGCCACACCAGCCACAGCCGGCTGGCCCCCAGCTCAGTGGAGGGCCAGGGAGGAGCCCAAGGCCCGGGGCAGAGGGCCCCCCAGAACACACAGCTCCTGTTCAGCCAGACACACGTCCAGGAGGAATCGAGTCTGCCGCCCGCAGAGCGCTCCGGGGCCTCGCTGAGCCGCAGCTGGCAGCACGCAGGGCCGCAGGCCTGTGGCTCCATGGGCAGGAGCACCGCAGGCCCAGCGGCAGGCCCAGCGCCCACCACACCGCCCGAAGCCCACAGAGCCCCGGGGATCTCTCGGATGGGCGCAGGACCAACCCCGGACGCCCGGGCTGCAGCACCTCACCTGGTCCAGGATGTGGGAATTGGGGATCTCGTTCTTCAGCCGCCACGCCACGCCCACATGGGACTCGGGGGAGTCGAACCTGGCGTTGGTGGGCGTCCTCACGATCTCCGCCCCCAGGGCCCGCAGGACATCCACCTGCAGGTGGAGAGCCACACCTCGTCCTACCGTCAGGCCTGAGCCGGGGCCCGCCGCGCCCCGCACCCAGCACCCACCTTCTCCATGCTCATCTTCTCGGGCATCACGATGATGCAGCGATAGCCCTTCACGGCCGCAGCCAGCGCCAGCCCGATCCCTGAGGGCAGCACGGAGGGTGTGAGGGGCCCGGGGGCTGGCCCTGCCCCTCCCTGTCAGGACACCAGGGACAAGCTCCAAGTCCAGCTGCCCTGCCAGGAAGGCCCTGGGCAGAGTACTGAGGATGTCCAAAACCCACCTCGGCACCTGCCACCCCCACGTGGGGCCAAGGGAACGCAGAGGCAGAACCACAGGCACCTCTGCTCACGAGGAAGAGCCCGGGGTCAGGATGGGATCCCAGCTGTGTTCACCCAAGAGATGCTGAGTGGGAAGGGTGGCCAGCACCGGCCACCCTCCTGCTGCTCCCTGCACCAACCTGTGTTCCCAGATGTCGGCTCAATGATCGTGTCCCCGGGTTTCAGGGTCCCATCGCGCTCGGCGTCCTCAATCATGCGCAGGCTGATGCGGTCCTTCACACTCCCGCCCGCGTTGAAGAACTCACACTTGGCCACTGGGAGCCAGAGATGGTTCAGGAGGGAGAAGACCCCGACCCCGATGGACTCCTGCTTACCCTCCGGTTACCAGACGCACCCCAGCGTGGCCCCAGGTTTGGGCTTACCCACTCTGGAAGTCGCCCCTCCACGCCCCTGCACCTGGGTGCTGGCGGATCAGGGCTTTCCCACTGCAGGCCACGCACACACCCCTACAGGGCACAGGGCGACTCTGCGAGAGCGAGGAAAAGACACCAAGGAGCCCCCACCAGGCGGACAGGCCACAGTGTGTCCCTCTGAGGCAGGCAGTCCCACTGCAGCATGTAGGACTGCAGCAGGGCTGGCTGTGAGTCCCACACCTGAGGCCAGCTGAACTGGCAGGCCCTGCTGACCATCACCTTGATTGTCCTCCAGCCACGGCTGGGGTCACTCCCCTGCCCGAAGCCCCTCCCAACTGCGCTCTGAGGCCAGGGGCCTAGCCTGGGCTCTTCTTCCTTTAGGGAAGGCCTCTCTCCCCAGCTCTCAAAGTATCTCGTTTTCCAAGGGGGTGGGTATTGGTCTGCACCAACACGGTTTGAAGGACCCTGGACTGACCTGTAACACCCACAGCCACCCCGCCTGACTCATCCGTGTTTCTGAAAACCACAACCAAACACTTCACCCCAGGACCAGGTGGAGGCGCTGTGGTTTGGGGTGGGGGTGGGGTGGGGTGACGTGTGGCCAAGAGGCCTGCATCCCAGAGAGTCACTGGAGGACGCCTCTCACAGCTGGGGACGGCCCTGCTTGGGAATCCAGCTGCGGGGCCAGGCTGGCCCACCTCGGAGGCCACTACCAAGTGCAGACGTGGTCTGAGCAGCTTGGCTGGTGCCCTAGCCACCTCTGTACCGCCTGACAAAGGGACACAGCCCTGGTCTCCTGAAGGGGGCTGTTCTGGAGCAGTCTAGGTGCCTGGCAGGGCTCAGGGAGCAGGTCCGCGTCTCTAGGGAACCCCACCCCTGGGGGGGGGGCAGGAGGCAGGCCCCCAGGCCCTCCACTCCCAGTGCCTCCTGCTGTCTCAGGACACTCCATGGCAGGGACATCTCCTCTCCATGCAGCAGGGACCTTGGAGTCACAAGCTAGACACCTGGTCCCCAGCCTGTCCCCAGGCTCCTGGCCCTTCCGGCTGCCCTACTGCTGGTTCCGACCCCAGACCCCGCTCCCTGGGGCTCAGGTGTGCAGGCCTCTCCCCCGGGAGGGTGCCCCTGCCCCTTCTGCTCTGGGAGCAGCTCCTTTACCCAGCAAAGGCTGAGGTAAGGTCCAGTGTTCACTGCGGCTGCTGACCCTCCCAGGCCCCTTCTGCCTCATCGGGGATTGGCTGAGCTCGGTCCCCACTATGGACACGGAAAAGGAAACACCCCAAACAGTGAGGCCTGGGAGAAAGAAATAGGAAGAGCCACACAGCGACAACTTTCTTCCCACCCAAGGTAAGTCCTTCCCAGATGCCAGCCACGGGGGGAGACAGTGTCCCCTCCAACCCACAAGTGACACTCTCTAGGAAACCCTGATCTCTTCCAAGGCAACTGCTCCCAGGCACTGGCCACCGGCCCCCTGCTCGCGGCCCCACTTTCCGAGTGCACAAAGCAACGTGTTTAGCGGCTCATTTTCCACCAGCGAAGTGGGCCCATTCCCGTGGGGTCCCATTCCTGAATAAAGGCTGAAATGACCTGTGACGTGTGTCTGGCCGTCTCTCTGTTCTAACACTCACGAGCCAGCTGGACACAGAGATGGACCCCTCCTGTCCACTGATGGCCACACCCCTACCTAGGACTTGCCCACTTCCCCTGAAGTGGCCCCAGGGAAGCCCTGGGCACAATCTGCTCCGCTCTGCCTTGGGGTCTTCACCTCACTCCTCACTCAAGGTCAGCTCCCCGCTGCCAGCAGCTCCGGGTGGCCCCCCTGCTCACCCTGACGAAACCCTACGGCACTTCCTTCTCGAACTTTACCGATATGACCTCCACCCAAGCCACCAGCAGGCTGCCTGCCCCACAGCCTGCGGCCCAGGGCCTCATCTGGGGTCCGTCCCAGGGTCGGGGAGCGCGGGGTCGGGGAGCGCGGGGCGGCACTCACAGAGCTCGCATTTGAGGCCAGCGCTCTTCCCGATCTTGTTGATCCTGACCATCGGGGTGTTCCCAATTTTCCTCAGAATATCTGGCAAGATTTTTGGAGAATTTGTCCTAAAACAAAGAGGGAGTCCACCATTACTCAGACGAACAAGACCAGACACCGACGGTACGGACAGTCCAGCTGCCCTCTTACAAAACGAACCAAGGACCTCGGGGCTGGCTGCGGGGAAGGGTCTAGACGGCCCACCAAGCCACAGGCAGGGAAAAATGACATCGCAACACACACACACACACACACACACACACACACGCCCTCCTAACACCTGCCAAGCCCAAACACGGTAATGCCCGTGGATTAGCCAAGGGCACTAGAATGTACCACATTTGTGTCCTGATCTGAACATGTCCTTTGGTCACCTAAGACCTTATCAGTGGTAATCTGGTGACAGGCGCAAAGAACCTTTATTATTTTTGCAACTTCTTGTGAGTCTTAAAATAATTTTCCAGTAAAAAAAAGTTAACAGCCAGGTGTGGTGGCACATGACTATAATCCCAGTGACCTGGGAGGCTGAGGCAGGAGGATAGCAAGTTTGAAGCCAGCCTCAGCAATTTAGAGAAACCCTGTCCCTCAAAATGAAAAGGGCTGAGGTGTAGTTCAGAGGAAGAGCACCTGCCCAGCGGGCACCAGGCTCTGGTTCCCACCCCATATCACAGGAGGGAAGATAGGTTAGAAACAACCTTGACTTTGAAACAACAGATCGGAGTCCCTGTTTCTAGGACCCCTCTGCTGGGAATTCCAATCCCCCATCCCAGGGTCTGACTGCTAGGGTAGCTCTACTCCTCAGACCTCTGGCCAGCTAGGAGGACTGCAGGACCACAAGAAATGCCAGGCTTCTACCTGCTCTGGGCCCAGGACAATGCCAGCAGTTCTACCTGACAAGATGGTGACAGGGACAGCTAGGCTGTGAGGCCAGCGGCTGTCCAGCAGCTCTGTGTGCACAAAGTGTGGCCCAGGCAGGTTCCCAAATGACCTTCCTGTGGCTCCCTCCACCCCAGGGAGGGGTGTGTCCCACCACCAGCCAAAACCTCCTGAGAAGACTCCACGGAGGGCCTGAGGGGGCCAGCTCCCGTCAGCGTAAGAGGGCAAGGAGCGCAGCACCCCAGTGGTCGGGCACAGCTGCCTGTCCTGCGGGCCGGAACCCAGGACGGGGAGTGGGCAGCCCCTGCAGGCCGGGGAAGGCGGTGCTTGGCTGGGCAGGATCAGGCTCGGCCCCCAGGGCAGGTGCTCACTCAGCAGGCCACAGTCTGCAGGTGACGGGGCTGAGAGGTCCTGATTCACCTTATCTGAAGGGCTTGTACTTTCAGCCAGGAGGCTGCGGGGCGTCCCAGACCTTAGCTCAGACCCCAACCTGTCACAGGGCCACCTGTCTGCCC
Source organism: Marmota flaviventris (assembly GCF_047511675.1). Classification (NCBI taxonomy): domain Eukaryota; kingdom Metazoa; phylum Chordata; class Mammalia; order Rodentia; family Sciuridae; genus Marmota; species Marmota flaviventris. The sequence continues at coordinate 2,618,649 of NC_092505.1, read as the reverse complement.
TCCCCTGAGGCTCCCACAGGCCCTCTTCGTAAGCCCACACCATCTTGGAAACCTCTGCAACTGGCCCCAGGGACCTGACCCCACCTGCCTGCTCTGTCTCTGGCCCCATGGGTCTCCCTGCCATTACCCCAGGGACTGTGTCTCCCTCTAGCGGACCGGGGTCCAGTGGGGGCCTCTACCACAACTCCCTCCTGACTGTGGGGACTGGGGACAGGGCTATTTCAGGACAAGACTTCCCTGAGGCCAGTGTGCTCAAGCAGCAGCCAGGGACCTGCTCTCCCCCTCCCCCAGGCCCTGCAGCCACACCCAGCCTCCCCAGCCTGGCCCCACTGCTCTGGGCTGTCTGGGCAGCAAGGACTCATCCCTCTGGCCAGCTGGTGGCATCCTGGGCTCCCAGCACGAGGCTCCTGCAGAACCTGCAGGTGAGTGAATTTCGCTCTTCCTGTGGCCGCTGAGACCCCGCACACTCCTGCTGACTGTTCAATCTGTGACCACTGGTGCGGCACGCAGCGGGGGAGGACAGGCACTTTGGAAGCCCGCTCTCCATCGGGAGGACTGTGCACTAAGGTCACCTGCAGCCTCAAACAGCAAGCTTGGCGTGTCCTTGCCGGGACAGGGATCGCTGGTCTAGGCTGTCCTACCGCAGAGCACTGAGAACACCGCACCAGCGCAGGGCTGCAGAGCCCCCACCAGGCCGGGCGCAGGCGAGGCCGTCCTCCCAGCGAGTTCAAAGCCAGCCTCAGCAACTTAGCAAGGCACTAAGCAACTCAGGGAGACCCTGTCTCTAAACAAAACACGAAATAGGGCTGGGGTGTGGCTCAGCGGCCGAGTGCCCCTGGTTCAATCAACAGTACCAAAAAAAAAGGCCTCCACCGACCCTGGAACTCCATAAAAGGGGCCCACGACAGGAGCGTGGCAAGAGGCCCAGACACCTGGCGGGGACACCTCTCCCAGCTACTCCCAGCACCGACCTGGGCAGGCTGACCTAGGTGTGCTGACACATTTGTCCAGCTCAGCTGGGCGGCGGCCTGCCCAAACTCAGTGCTCCCCCCCAGCCCAGCCCTTTGTCACCCACCGTGATCACGAAGGGCACCCCCACCCCAGGTCCTCCTGGATGTAGCTTCCAGGTAACAAGCGGCTCCCGCCAGGGTAAGGGAGCACCCATCTGGTTGTCAGACACTCACAGAGCCTCCAGGTGAGAGGCGTGGTGGTGCGGGGAGTCCGTGGTGGGCCTGCCCAGCTGCCAGGTGCACCTGCTGGGGATGTCAGGCCGGGTCCACAGATGTTCCTTGGCCTCCTTGTCCCCTGGAGGCCCCCTCTCTGGGCTCCCTTTCCCCAGGTGGTGGGGGCACCCTGCAGACCCCTCTTTCACCTGGGGTGTCTCCGAAGGCATGCTGGGATCTGCAAGGGAAGGGAGAGACGTCAGTTCAGGCTCCAGTGCTGGGGCATTCCGGCAAATCGGGCGCCTCAGGGCCTTGGAGTCCACTCACATCAGTGCACCAAGAAGAGCGTAAAGCAAGGCTCCAGCTGCCACAGATGACACTCTGGCTCCTCAGAAAGTTAGACAGAACTACCATAGGACCAGCAATTCGATTCCCAGGCACCAATCCAGAAAATGGGAATAGGTGTTTGCACACCCGTGTGCACAGCAATGTTGTTTACAGGAGCTCCCAGGTGGGAGGAAGCTGCAAGAGTCCACCAACAGATGAACGGATAAAACACAATGGGGCCCATCCAGCAATGGAGTAGTATTCAGCCACAAAGAGGAAGGAATTCTGACCCCTGCTACGACATAGTGGACCCTGAAGATATCATGCGGAGTAAAAAGAAGCCAGATGAAGAGAAGACAGACACAGCTGATTCCACCACAAGGTCCCCCCACAAAGGCAATCCAGAGGGCAGAAGAGGCCAACAGAGCCATGGGAGGGAGGACTCATCACATGGTGAAGGAGGGGACACGTAGAAATGATCAGACAATAACCAGCCAGCCCTCGGGAAACCAACTGCAGAGTAAGAGCGCTCAGAGGACGGGGACGGGGAGTGGCTGGGGACAGAGCCTGTGCCCGGCACACTCCAGGCTGGCTCCACCTCCAGCACCAGAGAAAGGGGCAAATCAGGCAAAGCCGGGCGTGGGGGCACTTCCGGTCAGCACTGAAGAACACCCTGTGACAGCGACCTGCGGGACAGGTACGGGGCGTCACCGCCCACTGGAGATGACAGGCCACGGGAGGACGCAGGGCAGTGGGGGTCCGGGGAAGACGGAGGTGTGATGTGCGCCCCACCCGCCATTTACAGAAGGGTCAGCTCCCCAGGGCCCCTGCCCCTCCTGCAGAGATGACTCTGGGTTCCCGGGGCCAGGTGGGCACCCGGGGGCACCTGAGTGGCCCAGGGGACCCCACAAGCCCCTGCTGGTGCTCTGCCTTGCCCCTGGGGAAACTTCAGCCAACCACAACAAGCATCTTCAAGTAAATGAACCCAAACAAGAAAACGGGGAGGACCCAGCGCCCCGGTGAAGCCCTGCCGCTGCTGGCCACCTCCCGCCTCGGCATCCCCAGAAGGACCAGCCTGGACACACCTCTCCGCGGCCTCCTCCTCGACTGTCCCCAGGCCACAGCCAAGGCCAGCTCATGACTGCTCAAGTGACCACACTGAAGCTCTGAGCCCCTTCTCCTGGGACAGAGGCAGGGTGGGGGACCCTTTTGTAACAGACGCACCATGTTAATTTAAGACGTTGATAACTGGGAAACCGGGTGAGGGGAGGTAAGTGGGAACCTGTTCTGCTCAATTTTCCTCTCAATCTAAAGCTGTTTAAAAAAACAAAAAAGTCAGCCGTGGCGCCTGCCTATAAGCAGCGGCCCAGGAGGTGAGCAGGAGGGGGGCAAGGTCAACCGCCTCAGCAATGGCCAGGCGCTAAGCAGCTCAGCGAGACTCTGTTTCTAAATAAAATACAAAATAGGACTGGGGGTGGGGCTCAGTGGCCCAGTGCAACTGAGTTCAACCCCTGGTACCCCCCAATTGTATTATGGGTGTAAAACGCCCTTTAAGGAGCATGTGGCAGGGGCTGAGGCTCAGATGTCTCCCCCAGAACCCAGCCTGGCTCCTCCCCTGCTCCCCAGGCCATTTTGCCCTCAAGTCAGAACGGGGGAGGCCTCCTCACTCACTGTAATTGGAGGCTCCCCCCTTGCCCGGCCGTCTCCAGGGCAGAGGAAGCCCGGCTGCCCTTCCCCCAGCCCCGCACAGGCTGCGGCTGAGTCTCTCAGGAAAGCTGAGCCTGGGTTCAGAGGCTGGGCTCTCCCTTCCACCCGGGCCACCCGCGCTGTGCCACGTTCTTCCCAACATTGCAGAAAGACCCCACTCCGTACAGCATCGTCCCTTCAGGGGCCATCTGTGCCTACAGGCAGGTGATTCTCTCTCCTGGCCCAAGATCCCTGTTCTACACTGGTGTCCCCCACAGAGGCCAACAGCTGGCCTGGGGACCCCGGCTGTGGGACTAGCCACATGGCCCTGTAGACCAGGGCCCTGCCGAGGCACCATCCTGTGGGCAGAGTCCCCACAGAACCCAAAGCCACAGAAGTTGGCTCTGAGGAGCAGGTGGGACGCCCGGCTCCCACCTGCTTGGGTGTCACCTCCATGTGGCCAGATGCAGAAGCATCCTGGGGAGGAGGGCCATCCAGTTCCAGCCCCTGTGGACACCCTGCTGCAGCCCTGCTGGTACACACCAGCCAGTCCAGAGGGGCCCAGTTTGGGCCAAATGAGGGGACCACAGCAAAGCCCTCTTAATGTGGGAATTGTCAAGTGGGACCATGAGCCCTCAGGCCATGTGGCTTCCAGAAGGGGCCCTCAGGGGACAAGTTGTGGGAGTACTATACCCAGAAAATCCGAGGGACGTCCCGCTGCTTTCCCTTGGCATTGGGGGACTCAGCAATCCGCCTCGCCTGGGGTGAGGCCAAGGACAAGGCCCCAGGCCCTCTAACAGGGTCTACTTCACGCTCTGACTTGGCCCTTGCTGCTCAGCCACTGCAACTGGTTTTTAAATGCACAGGTTTCTTTCTCTTCCTCTCCTCCTCCTCCCAAATCTCCGGGGAAAGAGGGTCACCTTTGTTCCCCACCCTAGGCAGAGTTATCTGAGCACACGCCCTCCGTGGGGAGGGCACCAGAAGACCTCAGAAAGGACAATCCCAAATTAACAGGTGAGTTACAGCCCTGGATGAAGAGCGCCTGGAAGGTAGCCTAAGTCACCTCTTTAACAGCCCCTGCTCCTGCTGGGGGGCAGAATCACAGCCTCTGGGACAGGATCCCCTGTGTTTCTCCTTTGCTAGAAAAGCAATAAAACTTCTTTTTCCTTTTTCTCAAACTTGTGTCCTTGTTATCGGATTGGCATCAGGGACAAGGACTAGCTTTTGGTAACAAATGTAGTACCCCAGTGGCCCCTCTCCAGCTTTCCGGAGCAGGTCTGGCTCTCCAGGAAGCCACTCCCATGCCCAGGATGCCAGGTGGCGGGCACACGGTTGACGGCCAGTTGCAGGCGAGTTAGGAGACAGGAGAGTTGCCTGGGGTTGAGCCAGAGGAGCTGTTCCCATGAGTAAAGGGAGGGATTAAGGGACGTCCTAGCAGTCCTAAAGCTCCTTTTGCTTTGGGGACTCCTGCCTTCTCCCCCTGAGTAGTACAGGTGGCTCCATCATGGTCCAGTTTGAGAAAGAGGAAACTGAACTCAGGAAAGTCGAGACAGCCTTGGCATCTAGCAGGTCCCCGGGTGCACACAGTGAGACCCTTGATTCACATCTAGTCCCTCTTTCTGGGGACATCTGTGGGGCCATCGGTGTAGGAGTCCTGGTTAAGCAGGACTCTAGAACCTAGGGATATGTGCTCCCTTCTGATCTGTTCTAGGTTCTCATCGGTTTGTTGGCCTTGTCTTGGGAATTCCCTCCGGTTGCTGGTCTGTTTGCCTCTGTTACTGCCCTTTTAGACATGGCCAGAACTGCATCGATCCTGTAGGGAGCCTCTTGGGGAAGACCTTGGCAGGTCGATATGAAGGTGCCCGTCCATCAGCCGTGGTTTGGGGGCTCCTCTCTGGTTGTCTGTCTCTGTCTCTTTCTGTTCCATCGTCAAGTGAGCTGAAGAAAGGGTCAGCTCCAGTAGAAGCCTAAGGTTTTACTATAACGTCCGGCTGTTGGTTAGCATTCTGCATCATCGTACCCTCTTGCATTGGGGTTGGTCTCTCAGAGGTAAAGTGAGTGGAAGAAGTGTGTGCGTGGGTCTGCTGTCCGCAGGCGCAGGTCTGCTGTCCACAGGGGCAGGTCTGCCTGTCCGCAGGCTCTCGCCTGCCCGTCTGCAGGCTCCCGCCTGCCAGCCCTGGTCTCAGTGGTCCTCTCTGTCCTGTTACTGGCCCTTTAGTACACGGCCGCTGCCTCCATCTTTCTGGTAGTCTCTTGAGCACAGAGACCCTGGCTGCATGGGCCACCTTTAGGGATGAGCCTCTCTAAGAGAAAAAGGGTCCCTGTAACACAATCGGCCCGTCAAGGGTCTTTCTGGATTACTGAGGTTGGTCTTTCCGAGTAAAGTAGGAGAGAGACTCTGCACAGCCTTGATGGGGTGCAGGAGGGGTGGAGCCGCAGGAAGGGAGCCCAAGTGCCACAAGGCACTGCTCTGTGTGCAAGGACAGCAGGACACCAGAAGAATGGGTTAAAGGGATCTCAGTCTTTCAAACCCAGTGCTGCACCCCCAGCACCGCCGCTCAGCCTGGCCCCAGCAGCCAGCCAGAGATCATCTCAGTGTGGTCAAGGTCACCAGCCCTAAACTGGGAAAAAACAAAAACAGAACAGAAAACAGCAGCCAGGGCTGTGGAGAGGGGGACAGAACCTGCCCTGCCCCGCCTCCCAGCCCTGGGGGTGGGGGCTACTGGCCACAAGGGATGTGGCAGGAGGTTCCAGCTCTGTTAGCTTAGGACCTGGGGACAGAAGCTGGGTGTGGTGGGGCTCGCCTCTAATCCAGTGGCTCAGGAGGCTGAGGCAGGAGGATCTGAGTTCAAAGCCAGCCTCAGCAACAGTGAGGTGATAAGAAACTCAGTTGAGACCCTGTCTCTGAATGAAATGTAGAATAGGGCTGGGGATGGGGCTTGGTGGTTGAGTGCCCCTGAGTCCAATCCCTGGAACCCAACTCCCACCCCCAAAAACAGATCTGATAGGAGACCCTATTTGTTCATCACTGGGGCAAAGCAATTCTTGCTATGACAGTATCCCACCAAACTGAATGCCCGGGGAGACGGGCAGAATGAATAACTGCACCCAGAAAAGAAAAATAGAGAAACTAAGGCCGACCAATTTTGTTGGCAGCCTCTTCAAAGGGACCTTCAAGAAGCCTAAAGAAAAAGGGTGGAATGGCCTATCAATATGCTTAGTGTAAGGCCCCAAAGAAGCCTCGGGTACAACTGACAGCGGAGCTCACTTAGAGATGATGGCATGTGATAATAGGGAGACAGGTCAGGCTCCAATACATGCTGTGCTCCAACCCTTTGACTGCAACCTGGGAGAAAAAAGATTAAGGCACAGTAGCAGACTGTCCAACCCTCTCCTGAGATGAAATATGTGGTGTGTAAATCAAATGCACAAATAAAACGCAAAAGTATTGTTTCAGAATGAGTTGAAGAAAGAATCCAAAACTAGAAAATATATATTTTTTTAAAGTCATAGGCATGGAAATATATTTCAGTACAGAAAATTAGAAGATAAAAGGAATGTTTCTGGATGAGAAAATATTTTGTCTGGTAAAGTAATATTGTTGTGCTAAAGTCCAAGATGAAAGAGAACAAACTAAGGATACAAAGAAGTTGTGAATGTTTAGTAAGTTGTAGAAGGTAGATCTCAAAAAGTCTGTGTTTGTGATTATGTGGATATAATTAGTATTCATTCAAAATTATCTGAACTTTAAAGCACTGGTGTGGAGCAAAGCCTGAAACATTAATCTGTTTTTACCTATCAATATGATTTTCTTATATCCATTAGGTTTTAAGTCTTAAAGGAATTAGGGTTTGTACCTTTTAAAGTCTTTTTGGGTAGGGTAGTGGGAATTGAATCCGGGGAGCAATACTCCCAGCCCTTTTTAATATTTTATTTAGAGACAAGGTCTCGCTGAGTTTCTTAGGGCCTTGTTAAGTTCCTGAGGCTGGCGTTGAACTAAAAATCCTCCTGCCTCAGGCTCCCAAACTGCTGGGATTATAGGTATGTGCCACAGCACCCAGCTTAAAGTCTTAAATGATTACTTTGTACCTGGCTAAACCAACAACTATCATTTTAAGTTATAACAATATAGTTGACACCCTAAATAGGTGACTAGATATATGTATGCCTCTGAGAACTCTACCTGAGCCTTGTCTAAGTGTTATGTAAATGTTTACAAAATGAAGTTTATCTAGGTTTTCTGGCAAGGTAACCAATAAGCACTCTCTTTTTTGAACCTGAAATAGAAGGGCCACACTGTTCTTTGAAGACCTGTCTTATACCTATATGCTTTGAGTAAGTCAATTTGTGATCATTAATACTGTTTCCTAAATGGATGAGATTTAAGGCTATCTTTTGATTTTTGCTAGTACTGCTAACCCATTCAGATTATTGTTACCACACACTACAGATTCTAAGTTGTACTTTAAAAGTTAAGCTTAGGGGAGCACTTTACGAAGTTGGTGTTCTCTAATTATCTGTAATGCCGGGTATGGTGGCACATGCCTGTAATCCCAGGGGCTCAGGAGCATAGACAGGAGGATCTTGGGTTCAAAGCCAGCCTCAGCAACAGAGGTGCTAAGCAACTCATTGGGACCCTGTCTCTGAATAAAATACAAAATAGGGCTGGGTATGTGGCTCAGTGGTCAAGTGGCCCTGAGTTCAACCCTGGTACCAAAATAAAAAGATTACTGTGATCTCAAAATTAACAAGATACAATGCACAAGGCTTAAAATTATTAAAATCGTTTTTTTGGGCTCATAGCTATTACACAAACTGAATGTTTTTGCTTTGTCAATTTCATTTTTTATTTTCCTTGTAAACTTTATAACTGTTGCTGGTTAGTGCTTTGCAGAGATACTGCTTCTAATCAAACAACCTGGGCTGGTATTAGATAATAAGTCACCACCTACAGAGCAGAGTATATAATGCTGACTTGCAGACCAATACTGATCCTAATTAAATGAAGAGGGTGTCTGTAAAATCATATTGAAGTTATATCCTGTTACTCCCTTTTTAAGACTGGTGGAATTGGCTTGCTGGGTGTTTAAAATCAAAAACCTGGGAGACCCAAGTCAAGGGAGTGAAAGGGCCAAGGAAAAGCAGCCAACACTTTGGCCCTTGCCCTCTAAGGTCAGCCAGGACCCGAGAACGATAGGACCCCTCTCTGGGCCCTGCAACTCTAGTGAGTCACCTGATATGGGGATGGGGAGACCAAGAGGACCCAGAGAACAGGAAGCCAACCAGTGCACACTCGTAAAGAGGAGGGTTACTGGAGAGGGAAGTGTCCCTGATGCTTCCAAGAGAAGCCACTTGGGTCAACCAGACCTGGACCCATCCTGGCAAGTGGCACCACTTGGTAGAGGAAAGCTAAGGGAGCCAGGAGGCTTTATCACCAAGAGTGATCCCTGAGGCATCTCAGTGGACTCTTAAGAGTAGATAGGAACGGGGTCAGTTTTGGCAGGAGAGGCAGTATGGCCTAAAGCACAGTCCTACAGGGACTTTTAAAAGGAAAAACAATGTTTTGTTTTTAAATGTAACTTAAGATGGTGTCAGCCCTACCCAAAGTAAGTAAAGGTGTTGGCTATATAGGAAGGGTTCTGTGTGACAGTGCCCAAAAGTGATGTTCTAAAGGACTCTAGGCTGCAGTCTGTCCTGAGTTAATTTGGGCCTGCTGTCCTAGATCTACAAATCTTCCTAACCTCATTCATTGTAAACTGGATCTGTTTTTCACAGATACGATTATGAGTTACTGTCTTCACGGTTTTCAGAGACTGGTTGAAATACTAACTGTTTCTGCGCTAATTGTGTACAAAAAAGGAAAGCTTTGCTGTCTCTATTGCTGTCTTCAGACGACCCCCGCCCTGTGGATGCCTTGACTGCTCTGATGCTGAATGCCCTTCACTGTCCATGCCGCACCTGATAGAGAACAAAAACTTCCGGTTATTTCCCCCAATTTGCCCTCTTTCAACAGGTAATTGCTTGGAGATGTTGTCACCGATTTTTCCATTGAAATGAAGTGTAAAACTGTCAGTGGGGAAATGTAACAGTGTCCACTTTTTAGGCTTTGACTTGGCCCTTGCTGCTCTGCCACTGCAACTGATTTTTAAGATGGACCTGTTTCTTTCTTTCTTTCTTTTTTTTTTTTTTTTTTTTGGTGCTGGGGATTGAACCCATGGCCTTGTGCATGCAAGATAAGCACTCTACCAACAGAGCTATATCCCTTTCTCTTCCTCTCTCCCAGCTCCTCCCTAACCTCAGGGAAAAGAGAGTCACTTTTCCTCCCCACCCTAGGCAGAGGTGTCTGAGCACACACCCACCATGGGAATGAAGTGATCCTGACTTTGGGGAAGGAACAGAATATCTCAGAAATGATTATCCCCCAAATTAACAAGTGAATTGCAGCCCGGATGGAGAACACGTGGAAGGTAGCCTTTGAGTCTCGGCTTGAAAAGCCCTGGTCCCCTAATGGGCAGAATCTCAGCCTTTGGGACTGGAGTCTCCCGTGTTTCTCCTTTGCTGACAAAGCAATGAACATTCCTTTTCCTTTTTCTCAAAACTGTGTCCTTGTTATTGGACTGGCATACGGGATAAGAACCCCCAGTAACACGCCGTACTCCGCCAGCACCACCTCACATGCCCACCCCCCTGTACCTGCGGTAAGAGCAATTTGAGAAAGTCTTTTCCCACCCAAATGCACCTTCAAGTCAACCATCTACACCAACACAGTCTCCCCGACATTCCCGCGGTCCGGCTCCACGCTCTGGCGCGCCGGGCCAGCACGGTTCGCTCCGCAGACCCAAGGATTGGGGTGGGGGCCGGGCCAACTGGACACCTATTTCTGAGCTTCAGGGCCCTCTGGACTCGAGGAAAGGGAGGGCTGCCGGCGGCAGAGGGAAGGGCGCTGGAGGCGGGAAGGGACCCACCGCTCAGACCCGGAGCACGGCCGGGCACGTGGGATGGCCTGGCTCCGCGTGTCCCCGTGCAGATGATGCAACTCGGCGCCCACGGGTACGGGAGTGCGGGTGGGGCGATCGGACCCCTGCGAGGCCCTCGGTCCAAGGCGCCAAGGGTCTCTGCGAGCCGGAGCTCACCTGGATGCAGAAACGGGAAAGCGAGGCGGGCTGGGCGGTCCGGTCCGGTGCGCCTGGGTGAGCTGCAGCCCCGACGGCGGCGAGGAGGAGAAGACCCCGGGGGCTGGCGGGCCTCGGTGGACCCGGCGGCGGACAGTGGGCGGAGGCGATTGGCCCAGCGGCGGGGGCGGAGGGCCGGTGCCGGCCAATCCCTGGGCGCAGAGCGTCCGGCCCTCGCGCGCCGCTCGGCCCCGCCCCCTCCCACCGCCCTGCCCCCACCCCAGCCGGCCCGCCCTGGCCCGCCCTCCCCCATCTTACTCCCCCACCCCCACCTCCGGGCCCCGGCCTCCCGCCCCGCTCCGCCGCCCGCCCGCCCCCTCCCCTGGCCCAGCTCCCTGGACCCCCTCCGTCGGCGGGACAGCGGGTGGCGCTGCCTGAGTCCCCGGGTCCGGGTCTCACCTGGTGAACTTGTCGCACCTGGAGTCTGAGAAGGATTTGCGGCTGAGTTCGGGAAGCGAGCGGTGTCGAGAGTGGGGGTCCTGCTACCCCTGAGGCTGGATCCCAGGTTTGTCGCCGAGTCCACGTCGGCGCCCGGGGCCTAGGACGGTGTCCCCGCGGCGTCTTCCTGTGCCAGCGAGCTGCCGGAGGCCCCTCTGCAGAACGCCCCCTTCCCAGGCTCCGCGGTTCCCGGGCTCGGTGACCGCTCCCGCTGGACGTGGCCACCTGACGCTCGGAAGGCGCTTGACCAAAAGTCACAGGAGCGGTGTGGGACGGAAATGTCCCCGTAGCCCTCCTGGTACCAGGCTCCAGCGATGGCCGGCCCGGAGGGGGCGCTGATCGCGGTGCCCGAACGCTGCGCTCCGGCTGGGGAAGAGGCCGATCTCGGTGCCCCGTCCCCGTTGGCTCAACAGGTGTCCCCGACTGTTGAGTTATCCCGGGACCTAAGATGAGTGACGGGTCTAGGGAGGTGCCTGCAGGCGTTGCCAGGGGCGCCTGCGCTGGCCACCGGCGCCGGCATTGGTTCACCGGGCGCAGGAGCTCAGTCTGGGGAAGGGCGCCTGGTATGACCAGGAGCCCTGGGTGGAGAGCAAGGCGCAGGAATGTGGGAGCTCCCGTTGGACCAGAGGCAGGAGACGTCTCACTGCACAGGTGACGTCTGAGCCCGGAACGGAGGAGCCACATCTTGTTCTGGAGAAGAATGTTCCCGGCTGAAAACTGCACGGGTAATGCCTGGGGCGGGTCGGAGGACATGCTGAAGTCACAGGCCGCGGCTTCTGGGGGCCCTGTAGGGCAGAGGCCAGGGTCTGGATTTCAGCAAAGGGTGGTCTCTTAGAGCGTTTCAAGCTAGGAGGTTTTGAATGTGTTCTGATTTTTTTTTAATCTCAGCATTTCTTTTATCATAAAAGTGGCAAGAACAGCACAAAAATCCCGAAGCACCCCCTCCCAGTTTCCCCAATATTAGACTTCCTAACCCTGGGCCCTGTGAGCAAGGCCCTGGAAACAGCTCTGGGGTGGTGGAAGTGGAACCCGGAAACCCTTGTGGGGACTAAATCCCCTGTGACCCGAGTCTTGTGGAAAGAGAAGAATTTGGACACACACACACACACACACACACACACACGCAGGAGAAGGCCATGTAAAAACGTGGAGCTACCCGAGAAGGTGGCTGTGGTGGGAGCTGCCCTCTGGCCTCCCTCCACTCCAGCCTTCTGGCACTGCCAGACCTCATTTGCGCTTGGAACTGGGAGATGACACATTTATGTTTGTTTTAAGCCAAGTTTCTGGTAATTTGTTGTGGCAGACCAATTTTTTTTTAAAGTCCATATGTATAGATATTTCTGACTGTCAGAAAAGTGGCAAGAACAATACAAAGAATTACCAGAGCCCTTTTGCAAAACTTTCCAAATGTTGATGTTCTTACTAGTCTGCTGGCTCCCCTCCTCACACACACTGTCTGGCCACTGGGTAGTTGAGCGGAGTTGCAGACTGTGATGTCCCTGCTCCCCCTGGCTCTGGTGGCCCCCAGGCTTGCAGCAAGTGCCTGAGGGCAGTCTCTTCCACCTCTCCTTCTGTGGAGCAGTTTCTTGGTCACTCCTTGTGTCTCAGGAGGTGGCTTTTTCCTTTGTTGGCTCTGGGGATTGAGCCCAGGATGCTGGACTCCTGAGCCGCATCTCCAGCCCTTCCTGTTCTGGGGAGACTCCTGCCCAGCCAGGCCAGGAGCCTGCTGTCTTCCTGCCTGAGCCTCCGAGTTGCCAGGATCACAGGCTGGGCCTCGCCCAGGGAGGCAGGCAGAGTGTACAGAACAGACCTTTTGCAAGGTGTTTTGACTTGGATGTGCCTCATGTTTCTTTAGAGACCCAGGGGACAGCCACCTGGCTGAAGGCCATGGGTGGGATGTACGTCCTGATCCAGACTGGGTGCCAGGTCCTGCTGCCTCCTGTGGTGCTGACAGGGACCTGGGTAAGGAGCCTCCACAGGCTTCTCCACTGCGAAGCTACGGCCTTATCTTGGTCACTAATAAGTGTCTCTCGAGGCATGTTTTATAACGATGTGAATGTTCTGTGAGACTCAGCCATTCCCTAGTTTTAACACTTATTAATGGATTTCGTCTGAATCAGTTCTTATTAAAATATTTGCCAAACCCTGAGTCTTCTAGACTGTGTGTTGTCACTGGGCATCACATGTGTTAAGAGAATCGCCTCCTGCCTAATTCTCTCTTTTATTTAGATTAGTGTGGATGCATAGATTCATTTCTTTCCACACAGACATTTAGCTGGGTGTGAGGCTGCGGGCCTGCAGTGCAGCTGCACGGGAGCAGAGGCAGGGGCTGGCAACACGGGGAGACCCCATCTCAAAAGAAAAATGGGAGAAGAAAGCATGTTTTATTATTGAAAATGCACAATGGATTTTAAAATAAACACAAGTGTTTAGTAGTCAGAGTCGTGAAACTCACTACGATTTAATTTCAACATTTTTGTCACCCCCAAAAGAAATCTTGTACCCATTAACAGTCATCCCTGTTCCCCTTTCCCAATATTCCTTCCCTTACCTATACCTCCAGCTACAGGTAAGCCATCTCTTGCTAAAAAAAAAGAAAAGAAACTGCACGTAAGTGTATAATTTAAAAAATAGTTACAAAGGGGGCTGAATCTGGGTGCAGTAGTACACACCTATAATTCCAGCAACTCGGGAGGCTGAGACAGGAGGATTGCAAGTTAGAGGCCAGTATCAGCAACTTTGCAAGACTGTCTCAAAATAAAAAGGGGTAGGGTTGTAGCTCAGTGGAAGTGTGCCCCCGGCGGTTCAAACTCCAGGACCTGGGGATGTAACTTAATGGTGTAATGCTTGCCCAGCACAAAGCTGTGCGTTCCATCCCCAGCACAGACAAAAGAAAAAAAGAAAAATTCTTCCCAAAGATTTCTAAACTTCAGATGTTGTGCTTTGAAACCACAGCAAGATACACCTTCCATTGGGTGTGGGGATGATTCTTCCTCCGCCACATGCTCTCCACCTTGGGACTTTTTTCTTTTTGTGGTGTGGGGATTGAACCCAGGGCCTTGTGCATATGAAGCAAGCCCTCTACCACCTGAGCCATACCCCAGCCCCGCCTTTGGACTTCTGACGTAACCAGCGGTTGTGCACAGTGGCACATGCCTATAATCCAGCAACTTGGAAGGCTGAGTCAGGAGCATTGCTAATTGGAGACCAACCTCAGCAACTTAGTGGGACCCTGTCTTTAAATAGAAAAATATAAAGGAGCAGATCTGTGGCTTAGTGGTAGAGTGTCCCTGAGTTCAGTGCCCAGTACCATGAAAAAAGAGAAAGTGCTAATCTTTTAGAAATGAATGGAGCTGATGGAGGCAGGTTGTTTTTTTTCTGTTTTGGTACTGGGGATTGACCCCATGGATGCTCTACAACTGAGCTGTACTCTTAGCCCTTCTTATTTTTTATTTTGAGATAGGGAGGAGGATAGTAAGTTTGAGGCCAGTCTGACAACTTGGTGAGACCCTGTCTCAAAAATGAAGTTAAAACACAGGCAGGAGACAGATGTAGCTCCGTGGTAGAGCTCTTGCCTAGTACATGCGTGTGAGACCCTGGGTTCAATCCCCAGCAACCTGGCCTCTGCACTTAGTCTTGGCTGCCTAAGGGTGGGGGCAGCAGTCCTTCCTCTCAGTTGACCGTGGCAGTTAGAACCCAGATCAGGCCCCAGATGTGCTCACGGCTACTGGGTGGTCCTCTCTGGACCCTCTTAGTAAATACAGGGAGACCCCCACGTATACACACCGAACCAGTTACTACCCAGAACCAGCTGGAAAGATGGTTCTGGGGGGCTCACATGACTCCTTCAGGTCCAAACCTAGCTGAGGGTTCCTTCACCCTCTGTCTCCCAGGGGAGCCTGGACACACCCTGCACTTTCCCTAGCTTCCAGCTGACCAGCAGCTGAGCAAAGCTTCATCGATCCCACACTGGCTTTGCTCTAGATGTCACCATGACGTGTGGCTTATGATAATGGTGACCTTGGTGACTCTCCAGGGCCTTCGCTGTGTCTTCACATCTGTCTCCTCTGCTGTCTTGTCTCTAGGCAGGTCTCTGCTTGGCTCTGCATACAGCATATTAATCACTGACGGCATATTTTGTCCAGAACAACAATACTGGTTGTTTTGACCTGAGCTTACCCAATCTCTCTCCCCACTTTAAGGGCTGAAGACACCCAGATAAGAGTCACCAGGACATCTTCCTGTCCAGGCCACCGGGGCAGCAGCTGGAAGTCTCCAGCCGAGTTCTTCCCTGCCTGGTGCCCCTGCTCCTCTCCCGTCCAGCCTGTCGAGTGCCTCAGTGCACTAAGATGGCCTCGATGGCCGTAGCCCCATCCTCTGGGATTCTGGCTTTCCAAAGAAGTCTTCCTCCTAGGCCCGGCTTCTCCTGAGTCAGTAAGGGCACTTGGGTTTGGTAACTGCCACTTCCCCACTTCAGCTCATGCTGTCCGGCCCAACACCCGCTTGCTCAATCTCACAATGTGCGGGGTCAGTGTTGGACTGGAACTCTTGCCTCTGGGTAAAACATTACCATTGCTGAGAGTCAGCTTTGCGTCATTATCTGTGTCTTTAGCTGAAGGCACAAGGTCCAAGTGTTGCCATCAAAGGCCCCAGGAGCAGGGCACTCACCCCCTCAGCGGGGTTCGTTTGTGTTGGTATTCGGCTTTGGGGTCCCTGCTCCTTCACCTCTTTTGTTTTTACAAGCGTGTGAATCGTTACCATCATTCCAAAAGCTAGACATGTGCGGGAAGTGCTGTGCCGTGTGCCCCACCCATCTCCTCGACTCTGGCTCATCCTGCTGGGGCTTCGCACGCTCGGGAGCAGGCTTGTGTCTGTGCGAATTGCCTGTGTGGGGGAAAGGGCTGCCCCTGTCCACTGCTTTAGCAGGTGGCCTTGCTCCAGGCTGGTGAGCAGCATTTGGAAGGCAGAGGCCTGCAGTGTGAGGTCTGCCCAGAAAGGCCAGGAGATGGTGTGCAGGACTACACATGTGGAGTCCCAGCAGCTGGGCACCAAGGGGCAGAGGTGCCCAGTAGCCACCGGGTAAACTAGTCGGTCATTTGGAGAGGAGCCTGAATTTGGAAGGAGTCAGTTAACTGGTGCTACCTGAAGCCACGGGAGGGAAGATGCCACCTGGAGGTGGGGGTGGTAAAGTGAGAGGCCAGAAAACATTCACTTCCTGGAGTGTCGGGGACCACTGTGGCCAGGCAGGCCGAGTGGAGGGCATGCTCAGGGAAAAGGGCGCTCCAGCCGGCCAGGCCCTGCCAGGGCCCAGGAGGGAGGAGCGCTTGGCAGGACGCTGGATTTGATGGTGGGGGCAGCCCTGGCCAGTGTGGTTTCTGTGGCTCAATGGGGTAGAAATCTCAGAGAGGGTTGAGGAGCGGGCAGGTCAGAAGACAAGGACATGTGGCCCCCATGGCCCTAGCCACTTCCCTTTGTCACAAAAGGGGATGCAGAAATGAGACCAGGGCTAGAGGAAGGCAAGGCTCAAGGGACAGTGGGGGTACCACGTTCTCACCAGGGGAGCCTCCAGCGACAGGGAAGGCCAGAGGGGCAGAGTGCTCTGCAGGTGCAGGGACAGGGGCCTGGGGAGGTCCCTCTGTGGTGGCTCCCATGGAGCCACTGGCCCTCACAAGGACACTGGCATGCTGTTTAGACTTCCCAGCCACCAGGATTGTGACCAAACACATCTATTAATTAATTTGTTTTAAGATGGGGAGTATGTTGTCCAGGCTGGTCTCAAATCCTTGAGACAAGTGGTCCTCTTGCCTCAGCCTCCTAAGAAGCTAGGACTATGGGCACATGCCACCAAGTCTGGGTTAAACCTCTTATAAAGTGCCTAGTCCCAGCTATTTTGTTACAGGAACACAAAAAACAGACTAAGCCACTGACCTTTTTCGACCTACAACAAAAGGACACTTCACAGGATCCCAGTTCCCTGAGCAGTGTCCACCAGCCAGTACAGGCAGTGCCTCCACGTTGAAGCTTGGCTGTTGAGGTTGGTATGTGCCCTTTCAGGGTGCTCCCGCCCGGGGAAGCGCACTGTAGACACGGCACTTCTGAGCCAGACTGCTGTCTGTCCCTAGACGAGGGTCCCCACTGGGGACGAGGGATGGGTCACCTCCTCCAGTGCCCTCACCACTTAGAAACTACCCCCTTGGACAGGCCCACAGTCCTGCCATGCTCTGAATGCTGGACTCTCTTGAAAGGGCCACGTGGACTTGCAGCGGCTCTGGATTTTTTTGTCCTGCTGTCCTTGGTACAGGGAGGACTGCCACCTGGCTGGTCTCAGGACTATTTGATTGAGATATGGTGGGGAAAAAAAAATAGTTCAAAGACCTCAAACTTCCATTTTTTTGAAGATTGAAGTGGGGAAAGGCAATTTCAGGTTTGGAGTCTGTTCTCTCTCAGGGACCCGACAGTGGGAAGGGCCGCATTTTCAATCTCAGGCAGTCTTAGAAGGCCGGCTCATTCTCATCGGGTCTCCTACAAAGCAGCTGGGATGGGAGCCTCATGGACAGCGGGGCCCACTACTACCTGAGCCAGTGGCTGGGGCGGGGGGTTCACTTTGGCTGTAGGTGGTCATTAGTTCACTGGGGCGTGGCTCAAAACCTTCTAGGAGTAGAAGTCAACTGCTAATCCAGAGAACTAGGGGGATCACCGAGGAGTATTGGTGGGTACTAGGGATGTGGCTTTATGGATGACGGGACTTTTCCTTAGCAGAGGCCTACCCTGAGTGACCACCTTCTTAGCCCAGTGGGCAGAGAGGACACTGAGGAATACTGGGTTACTGTGTTCCCAGGAGACGACATCCACAGTACTGCACCTGGCCTCTCAGCCCCATCTTTCCTAGGACGATTCTTTCCTGAATTGTCCGAATGTGTGGTGACAAGGCCCTGACTCTGCGTGTCTTTTCTGGGCTGCAGGACACTACCTGTTTAAAAGGTTCACACCCTGGGGACCTAGTCTTTCATCCCTTTCCCAGCCTCGCAACAGGCAGCCGTCCTGGTGACAGCGCACACTCCGCAGACCCATGTCCTCCTTCAGGTGGGCTGTCCCAAGGCCAACACGTGCATGGGGGTGGTCTTACAAGTTTGTTGGCCTTAAAACCTGAATTATTTCTTTAATCAGTGCCATCAGTAATAAAAGTTGATGAAAGTGAAAAACAAATCTACGCAGGTGAAACTCCTTGGAGGCATCTCAGTCCTCTTGTCTTTGCCTGACTGACCATCAGTCCTGCTGGCCCACATCCTGTTTGTCCACAGCACACAGATAAAGGAAAGACCAAGAGAACCCAGAGTCTCCGTGGTCAGTGATTTAGCATACAGAGCCCTGTAATTCAGTGAGGAAAGTGGCCACATGCAGTGACCCTGATGGAGCAGCTGACCTGAACGCAGGAAAAATCAATCTCACACAAACACAAGAAATGACTGGAGATAATCGGACTTGAACACGGAAAAAAAAAAAAAAAAAGCTCAGGGTAGAATATCAGCAGGAAGTTGGGAAGGTAAAAATCAATCCGAACACTGGGGCAAGTGTGTGCAGTGTACATCAACAAAGGACTCATCTCCACACTCTGCGGAGGGCCCGAGGGAGGAGCCACAAACAGCCAACTCAGTCAACATTTTGAATAGACAAGACTTAAAGAAGAAGTCCTTCATAATGATATGCAAATGGCCAACAGCATGAAAAGGTGCAGTGTCACTAGTCACCAGGGATATGCAAATTAAAACAGCACCCACAGTGCACCCCATCAGAGTGCTAAGAACATGGAGAATCCCCCCCCACCCGCTCTTGCCTGGTCAGGCTTCTCCACTCTTGCCCCCCCTCCGTGCATCACTCCAAACTGCAGCCGGATGCTGCCTCCAACATTCACACACACTGCGGCGCAATCCCTCCTCCACCAGGCAGGACCCCAGCTAGGTCTTCCCATGGCCCACCAGAGCCATGAGTTCTGTCGCCCTTCAACCTCTCCTCATGTTTTCTGGCCATCTTTAGCACAGTGGAGCACACAGAGGAGCAAGCATACCTTGCTGTATGCATCATGCACTAATCAGACGGGGAAGAAATACAACATAAGCATAACTGGGTGTCTTCAAGAAGCCATGCACAGGACAGATCAGCCTTGAAAAAGCCCATCCTTGAATTACTGGAGTGAATCCCACTCTGTTGTGGCACATGTACTATGCTGTGCTGCTAGTCTGTGGTAACTTGTCCTTTTGTGCCACTTTTAGAGCTGGGGTCCCTGCATGTACCTCTGTGCCATGGGTTCTATCAGTGCCACACTCACTCCATATAAAGGATTTCTGATTAAAAAGGCAGCAATGATTTGGGCAATGAGATGTGAAGCACCGGGCCCTGGTTCTTCCTTGTCAGTGGCCTCATCAGCCACCTTAGCATTCACCTGAGGCAGCTCCATCTCCAGGGGCAGGGCAGGGCAGGGCAGGGCAGGGCAGGCTGGCATGCTGGAGTCTGAACACCAGCATTGCTGATCACAGACACTATGACAGCACAAGGCACCAGCCTGTCTCTGCTCCTGCAAAGTGAGATTCCGATTCTCAGAAAGGCAAGTGGGTTAATTTGGGTGAAGATCCATCTTCCCACTTTGTCTTATGTCAACCTCAACTCCCCTTGCCTATGTAGAGATTTTGAGGGAAGGTAATTCAACACGCATTCCTCATGGCCCAGTTCCAGTTTTGCTATGTCCAAAACCTTTGGAATAATGCTGCCCCACAAAAGGCCTCTCCTAGACCCCTTCCCAAGTTGCTCAAGTGAACCACAGGCAAAAGCCTGTCGTGTAGTTCTGTTCACTATAATAAAACACCCAAGCCAGCTAACTTTAAAAAGAGGAAATATTAGTTCAGTTTTGGAGGTTCAAGGGCATGGTGCTATCACTGCTCAGTTCTCAACGGCAGCACACCCTGGCAGACGTATGTGTGGAAGAACTTAACTTACACTGCCAAACAGCAAGTCAGAAAAACTAGGGTCCCACAATCCCCTTAAAGAGCACACCCCAGTTATCCAAGGAACTCCCACTAGAGCCCATCCCCCAAGGGTTCTACCACTCCAGACAGTGCCACCCCAAGGACTAAGCCGTCAATCATAATGAGAACTTGACCATTATGACCACATGCAGATCATGGCAAGGCCCTTGCTATCCCCTGCACCATCAGCTGGAATATCCAAAGTGCTAACCAGGCATTCAGCAGGTCCTTCTCACGCCATGTCTGGTGTGTACCTAGAATGTCACCACACCCTACTGTGCTAGTGAAGCCCATGAATGCCAAAAAGCCCTGGAGTTGAGGTAGTCAGCTCTCAGAGAGCAAGTTGAGCCTACTCAGGGGCTGTGCCTTCCTCATAGGTAGTGAGAAGTCCCTGTGCACAGAACACAAACCCATGAAGCCTCATTTCCAGAAAAAATATATATATTCTTTTACAAAATTAAGGAGAAATTGATGAAAGGAAGTTAGAAAATCCCAATGGGCAATCTGAGAGTTGGAAACCCTCTGCTGAGCACCACACTTCTGGGGAATTTACACAAACTGTGCTTCCAGCTTGGGAACCAGTAGACTCGAGTGGAACTGAAGAGTAGCCATGGCAGAGTCCTACAAGACATGGCAGTATACAAGACCATCCCAAAGGACGAAGCATTGGAAACTGTAAAAGTATTGTTTCCTGTGTTTTGAATTGTGACTGTAAAATAAATCACTGGTTGTTTTGGCAAACAGGCAATCCTGAACCGAGAAGTATGGCTTCATTTGCCTCTGCACCAGCCTACACTGTTAGGCTGTACTTCACCAACTGGCCAGGCACACGACAGACAGCAGCAACAGTGTTCTGGCGTCTCGGGCCATCTCTTCCAGACAGCTCATCTTCAACAACAATGTCTGAAAACACTTCTAATGACATTTTCCATTTACATTTTAAATAGATGTTTAAAATGGAGGAAAAGCTAATAGCAGGTAGTTATTAGACACAAAGTACAACTTCTGCCACCTTGCCCCTCTCAGATCAGTTGAGGAAACAAGAATCTGCACAATTACATCCGAACGTTAGACCAACTGAAATTCCTGTTCTGACATCCGGGGTCAGGGGGAGTACAGGGACGGGAATGTGACCCCCTACTCACCAGGAGCTGTCACTGACCCCCCCACACCTCTGGCCATACCATGAACAGACAAAACTCATTTCCACACACACCAATGTGAAAGTACACAACAGCACGTTTGTTTTACCTGTCACTGTTTCAAACAAGTACTGTTGCTCTTCCAGCAAAACTGAACAAGAGGAAACGACAATGTCTGGGACCCCCTCACCGCAGAGCAGGCTCCTGTGCCCCAGAACATGTGCTGAAAGGGGGTGGCTCCTGACTGGCGAGGACAGACTCCACAGGCTTCGTGACCAGGCGGGAGGAGAAATTCTGGGCCACCTAATAGGCATGTACCTGGAGTTGACTTTCCTGCACGAACGTCTCACCTGGTGTATTTTGCTTATTTAAGCAAAATATAAAACACTTTCATTTATACCCAAAGCAAGATGTGCACATAATCTTTACCTTGAAAATGAATCACTGGCATAAAGAAAATTTAAATTAAAAACTTTCCAAAAGAAAAAAGTTACACCAGGAATACTGTATCACTACAAATTTTATTCAGAAACCCATCTTTGTGTTTTTTTTTGTTGTTTTTTAAAAAAAATTCCCATTATGAACTGGTTTGATCAATCAACTACAACACTTTCTAGCAGACATACGGTAAAAATGGCATGGCTCAGAATCGCCCAGATCTTTCACGATCTCTCGATCGCCTCCTGTCACGCTCGCGGCCCCCACCTCCTCCGCCGCCTCCACCGCCACGACCACGGTCTCTGGACCGAGAGCGCCGCTCCCTGGATCGGGACCTGGACCTGTGCCTGCAATCAAGGAAAGGAACATGCAATCAGCACCAACACTCCTGAAAATGCAACAGCCAACAGCCCTTTTGAAGGGAGAAGCGCTTCAGATAGTCTTGGGACAAAGATGTGCATCTTAACATCAATTAAGTATGACCCCTCCACCTTCTACGTCTTCCTCCAGTAACAACTCACATGATCACGGGAAAGCACCATAATACATGATCCTGACACGCACCCTGCCCCCAACTCTGAGCAGGCCCTCCCCTCAGGGACACCCACTACTGAGCCCAGGAGGCCTATTTTGGGGCAGGAGAGCAGAGTTCTTTTTCTCCTCTGCTTCCTGTTGTTGGTAGCGACAGAGGATCCCCACTACTCCATTTCCTGACACATGTTTAACAAGAGAGGGATGAGAACCCTTCTAAGATCAGAATTCAGCCTAACCAAAAGCGTGACTCTTCCTATTCACCCCTAATGCCTTGACTTTCTCTGCTGTGACTTAACTGCTGCACCCAATTTTGTCAGTAGTAGAAACAGAGAACTGACACCCATCAAGAGAAAATGAAGCAACTCCCCCCAAAATCAAAAGGAACCAATAGGCACATGGTATTTAAAGGAAGCTACAATACCTAACTGGAGAGTAAACTATCGCACACACTGAATTTCAGTGGTCTCCTTCTTAACATTTCCTGGTGACTAAGGTTTGATTTCCACTTCAGAAATAAAATCGTGAACATTCTTCAAAAAGCATATTTCACATTAAAAAACAGAATACACGCACATACACATAAATAATAGGTGCCTTTTAAAGAATGGAATGAAGTCTGTTTAGTCTTGGATGAAATTAAGTTCTACAGCACACATGCTGTTGAGTACTCACTTCTTGCGACGGCGCCCATACAGCTCCCGCCGCAGCTCTCTGGAAATGGGCTTGAGATGCATGAAGTTGCAGAAGCCTCCTCGTGTGCACTCTCTGTGGGTCAAAGCCAGAAGTGTGTCATGCACTGCTAGGGCTGGAGCATGCGCAGCCCACACGCGGCTTTGCTGTCTGCCCTGCACTCACCCCATCTCATACTGGCGGCAGCAGGCTTCCCTGAAGTCGGTCACAGGAGACAGCTCAGCATGGATTGGCTGTCCATTAAACCAGCGGTTATTCAGGTCAATCACAGCCTTTTCTGCATCTTCCTCACGGCGAAACTGGAAAGACAAAAACAAAACTGCTTGCCACTCACCTTAGTAACACATTTTCAGTCATCAATCCTGCTACATGTTACACACTGAGGTGAAATTTCTAGGGTGGTATAGTGGTGCAGAACAACTGAGAAGTCAGAAGTCAATGGCTCCTTTTTTTTTTTTTAAACAATTAATTTCATTATAGCCTAAGACCATGCTAAATGTTGCATTCATTTTCAAATTCAACATGCTAAGAGCAAAGGTGATTGCATAGGCAATGCATTTTATTAAACAAAAAGGAAAAAGACACAAAACATAAAACTGCCCCAGTCAAAACAGCTCTAACCCAGTTATGTCCCTTGCCATTGATGACAACCATGGTGCACTGTCCTTCCTCCCAATCCTGTTGACAGGGTGTAGGCTGGCGGCCTCCGATATCAAAGCCACGACTGGGAGTGCTGAGTTACCACATCAAAATTCCTAAGTTCCCACATTCATGATCTTAAGGCCAGCAGCTCAAAGGGCAACAGTCCTTGGTCACCAGGCTCAGCCAGCTAACCAGTGTCCTACCTTGACATAAACGTTCCCCACTAGGTGATCTCCTAGGTTGTCACAGACGTTCATTTCCTCGACTTCCCCGTACTTCTCCTCCATCTCTGTAAAAACCTCCTGAAGGGAGAACACAGTGGTTTAAGGACTGTGAAATAGCCAAGCCCGGTGTCACTAACTGCACTCATGTGTGTTCAGGGGGTGAGTGTTAATCCCTCCAAGCAGATACGGTGAGGAGGTGTGCAGTCCATGGTCTCACCTCAAAGAATTCATCATAATGCTCCTGCATCTCCACATCGCTCACGGCACCTACAAACAAGAGAGATCTTGCTGGTTAGAAGGCGGCCGCCCAGAACTCTCCTCTTTAAAGTTCAACTGCTACATTGACACACACGATTGTCTAGAGGAACAGCAGGCCAGCGCTGCACGCTACAGGAGCACCGGCTTGCCAGTGACTTAGAGCGTGCTGAGACTGTGAACGCCCGGCAGTCTCAATTTTGGCTACTAAAAATCACAACCAGTTTTAATCAGCATCAAAGGGCTGTATTTTCAGGAAATGCGAGGGAAGGGTGACTCTCAAATTAAGACTTGAAAATAAGTTTCCTTCCTTTAAGATTTAGAATAGAGGTCAAGTAAGCACACTACTTTTCCCCTTTATTAAAATAAAAGCTGAAATCAGGGCAAACGATTAAGAGCTTATGTGCCTAACTAGTTTTTTCTATACATTATCAGCCACAGAAGGCTAGAAAGTTCTTTCTGATGCGATTAAAACCCAAGCGATCAGAGACTCAGCAGGACCATTAACCAGTTACAACTTCAGTATTTTGGATGCCCCGAGTAAACGTAAAGTCATGATGCTTTACAGAAAAAAAGCATTCTTCTTTTATGCCCCAGAACTATTTTTATCAAGTTCACCCTTCACAATTCACATGCACTAAGTGAAATCATACCCATTACATGGATAATTTTGCAAATTTACATTCTATTCCCATCATCATTTTTGCTATCAAATTTTACTATTCTAGAATTCTGGAGTTCTCGTGATCTAAATTTGAGAAATCGTAAAGCTGGCAGGTCAATGAAGTCATGTTCCAAACAGGTAGGTCAGGGCCAAAGGCCCAGCTGGCTTCAAGGCTGGGCTGGCTGGGTCTCCAATTGTTACCTTCCACGGCCACGCTCCTGGATGAGAGGTTAGCTGACAAAGCTCGCTACCTCACTTGGCGCAGCCCACCAAGGGCATCTGTGACTGGGGTGTGTGTACACAGACTGGGCTGCCTTTGAGCTCACTCAAAACCCTTTTTATTCATTCTCAAAGATAATAGCTAACTTATCTTCTATTCTGAGAATAAGTCCTCTTTTTAAATTAATGGAGGCTGTGTTTTAGTTATTTTTGAATTTCCAGAAACTCAGTTTGCCTTACAATCCAAGACTGAATGAATGTGCTAGGCAACACCTATGACTTCTGACAGCCAACCTGCCACTGGAACCACAAAAGGCCCAACTCAGCTGTCAGGAGCACCTGGTCCCTGAGTGGAACTCAAAACAGCAGGAAGCCAGAAGCCCATTCCAGGGGTGGATTTGAACATTATTTACAATCCATTTCCTTTTCCGTATCAGAAAGAATGTGAAAAGAAAAAGAACTTAAAAGTTTTAGCAGCTTTGAGAAGTTTTTTGTGGTGGCTCTTTTGAACTACTGGCTACACTCATTTTGCTTAGAATTTTTTAGTGAAAATAACTTGAAAGGCAGAGATCGGTACATAGTAACCAAATGGAAACTACTTAAATGACTCAATATATTTTAAATAATACAAATTTTAATAACACAAATTTGAAAAACAACTAGTTTTCTTAGAAGAGTATCACTCAAAAACTGGGACTCATGTTTAACTTCAATTCCTGCACATGAAGCTAATTATCCTAGGTATGAAAGGGCAGAGCCAGTGATTTCATTTAGGAACTGATTTTCTTTCTAAAACCCAAAATTATAAGTCCATTTAATTTGTACAATCTGGATGGACCCCAGAATTGGAACATTTAATAACAGCTAAACTTTCAGTTTGTAGCATATGCAAAATAAGAGTACTGTGAATTGCAAATAAAGACACAAAGAAAACTAATGCAACACTATGGTCAATGAAGCATACGCAGTCCCCAAGTGAACAACCAGGGCAGAGATTTATTAATAACTGTTAATCATCTATTTCTCATGTATCTTCACCCCAGGGTTAACAAAAGTCCATACTTAAATGTTTATTTCCCTCCACTACTGGCACCTTATTTCTTTTAAAAAGCGAACAACCAAAAAACAAAACACCAGGTATTTTAAACCAAGGATTACCAAGTAAATCCTGCAACTACCAGATTCAGGGAGAGAAATCTCTATCAAGTGAGTATTAGCATACAAAAACATTTAGCATCTCAGCAGGAAGTTTACAAGAAAATCCCACCTCACATGGAAAGGTGCACCAAGGCACCCCTACTTGAGGGCCAGCTCCAGTGGGCAATGGCCCCCTGCCCCCAGGACCATTTACCCAAGGTAGGTTACCCTACAATGGAGAGGTTCAGGTTTAAGGGTGTGCTTGATTTAGGTCTGTGCTATCCAAGGACAGCTTTATTAATTTTTACTTTAAAATAAACCAGTGAGAGGTCTGACCCTTTGGTTTGGACTCCTTATTCTAACTAGAGTCCAGGAGTTCATTTCAAGTTACCCACAAATGACTAATTCCCAATGGTTCTATTGCTGGACACTTACAAACTTCCACTCTATAAATATTCACAACCTAAACAGAGTTCCCAATACAGGAAGAAACTGGTAATGTTTACTGAATGCCAGTTTAGATCTGTTTCCCCACTAAGTGCCTTTTATTTCCCCAAAGCAGCACTTAACTCCGGCAGTTGGAGATTTTATCTAGGCAAAGCAGGCGGCCCCAAACAGTGTCTTGCGCCTATCTGAATGGAGTACACCACACGGTGTGGTAGGAAAACTGAGAGGTCTACACAAGCTACAGACCTTCACTGGGTAATACAGAACAAGCTCTTGCAATTAAAAGCAAGACCTCCAAAAAGGAGTTTTAGTGAAAAGGCTAATGAGAAAAAAAACCTAAAAAAAATTCAAATCAATTTGTTTTTGAGAGTTCAGAAAGTGAGAAACGTTCAGATACTGCTGCTCTTAAGAGGGAAGAGCAGAACTTGAACTCAATCCCAGGATGACAGTCCAAGTGAGAAAGAAAGAGCAGCAGGTCCGAACTGTTTCAAAGGGTGCCCTTTCCAGTCACTGTTGCTCTGGCACAAAGGGCCGGAGTTCAGATCTCCAACAGAGGCTTCCACGGGATCAGTGGGACACACTCCTGCCACCTCTAGTGAACGTGGTCCTCGACACTAGCACAGCAGACCAGATGGAGTGGGCACTGAGCTCTGACACGCAAGCCCAGGGAACCAGGGAAGGAACTTGTATGAACTTACAGCGCAAACCGTCAGCAGACTGGGAAGAGTTTTGAGGGTTACGGTAAATGTTCAAGAGGGCAATGGTCTGAAATACAAAACGCAACAACTTTATATTACGGAAAATTAAATGTAAACACTTAACCGGTTGCCTTTGGCGATCGCTTCAGGTGAGAGTCAGTGCTGAAAAAAGAGGAGGTTATTTTCTTCAGAAGCAGAGATGTTCCCTTAGTTGGTGGCTGTCTTGATCTACCCTAACACTGCAGTGCAACAGAGATCTCATGAGATGCCAATACTGTACTTCTGTTTATAGAATGTAAAAACGCTCCACTTTAAAATTCCAATCCAAGTAAGAATGCAAATAGCTTGCCAGGTGACTACCAGTGTCCTCAGGTGTGACAGAAAGCTTAACAACTGAGAAAGAAAAGCACCTCTATAAACGGGTGAAAAAATTGCTAATAATTCGAGAAATACAATAATTACATGTCATGAAATCTCCACTTCCTAGAGGAAAAATTATAATGGTGAAATAGAACCCACACTTATTGGGCAACTTACCTTGTTGATTTCCTCAATATTCCTAGCATTTTAAATTTTACAGAAAGAACTTAATAAAGGCCAGGGGTTCAGTCACCGTAAAGACCAATGACCGGCTATTAACATTAAAACCCGTTTCACGTGGACGGACGCTCTCCAGACAGATGTCAGTCAATGGAAGAGGCCGCCAGTGACCCTTCCTAGGAGAGCCTCCTGAACATGGCCCATATCAAGTTCTGGCTGTGTGCGCCACGCTGTTCCAGCACCTTGTCCTGTTTGCAACAGCTCTATGTCAGCAGCTCAGAGCCAACATTATGTCTCAATTAAGAGTGGGCTCTTGAACACCATCGTTTTAAAAAAATTTCTCCAACTGTGGGACTTACAGTGTGAGCCGTCAGCCGTCTGTGCACTGTTTTGGGGATTACGATAGATGTTTTGAATCAAGATGGTCTGCGGGGAAAAAAAAATAAAAAGGGGAATTCTACTGGCTGCTGTGCATATATTAGACAATTGCAAAGAGACAATTTGTTTGCAAATGGCTAAACGTTTGTTGTTTTTTTTCCCGCAAGTCAGACACTTTGTCTTGTGCAGAGTACACCAAAACCATCATATTATGAAAACAGAGTTTGAGCAGTGACTTGGGTCAAGTCAGCCAGCAACCAAGAAGAAACTGTAACTGTTGTTTTGTGGTCCCCGTTATCAATAGTAAAGTGCTTTAATACAAGATAAATAATAGAACGCTAACATTTTCTTGTACTTCAAGCCAGCAGACACGAAGATGTCAAAAAACTCACATTATAATCATATTCCCCACACAAAATTATTTTTCTCAACCAAATGCATAACTCAACTGTATGCAGTACATCAAGTTCTCTGGTCTTAGCAAAACAGGCACACCAAGTTGTCATGGATACCTGACTCTTATTTACACTTTCTTGGTGGGATCTCTGTTTACATAATACAATAGTTAAAACATTTGCTCTTTTCCGATCCTTCTTTTAAGGAAAAAAATCCTTTTAGCCCTTGTGCTTTAAAACTGGATCAGGCAGACTTGAAACCTTACACTGTACCGTTCTTCTTAAAATCAAGTTGTCTGAAAAAACAAACCATGTTTGAGTTAGTAAGCTAATATATTACATGAATCTTGTCCACATCACTGTAAGAAGCTTACAAAGAAACCCACCCTGAATTATGCTAGAGATTTACAAGCTGAACCAACACACTGCATGATTTAGAAAAATAAATATTCATTCTTAATAACAGGGGTGTCAAGAAAGCATTTTCCAAGTATTTTAGTCACCCAGTCAGTTCTACTCTGAGCTATCTTTAAAGAGGCATGGTACCAAGGGACGTTCCTGCAGGCCTGAGCTGGAACCCACCTGGAGGAAGGGCTGAACTCAGAACGCTCACCCTGAACCATGAGAATAAAACAGCCAACTTCACTCAGGGCCCAGCACCCTCCCTACCCATCAGGGGCTACCCTGAGTCAACTCATCTTGGGCCTTGGAGGTTTCCAAAAAATTGATTCTACACAGCTTCCTCAGGGATCGCGGGTGTGAGCACTGACTACAAGCTAAACAGAGCCTGGATACTCAATGATAAAACTCACTACAGGGCTCCCTCCAGGCAGTGGCTGTTTGCTGCACAAAACTTCAAATAAAGGGGTGAAGTGGTTCCATTAAAATTGGGGGCAACTAGGATTACCTCCAACTAACAAACCAAACCAACACAAGATACTGACCTCATACTGCTGATCCCATCAAATTTTAATGGAAGCACCTCCATGTTCTAATCCACAGTATTCAAATCAATTTCACATTTAACCTCCTGAAGAGATCAATGATTCAGAAAGAAGAAAAATCAAGTGTTCTGGCTCAGTTAAAGGGCATTCTTAAGGAGAAAACAGCCAGATACCTGATGTGTACTTTCCCCAGAATAAAAAACCGGGGTAGATTTCAAAGACTTAGTTACTGCACAATCTATAGCCACTAGTTTAGTTGGGGAGACTTAGCTAATAATTCAAATTAAAACACAATTATAATAGAAAACTTAAAGCAAGTTCTCTGATATTTTGAAATTCACAAAAACAAACAGGGACATGTTTGGTTATTAAAGAGGAGATTTTTGTTACACTAACCATGTAATCATGAGGAAAAAGGCATTATGTGCTTCTTTTTTAAAAAACATTATGTGGTAGGGTTTTCCCAGAGACTTAAAACATCAATGTCTCTCTTCCAACTCACTTCTACCAGATGATTGTCTTATTAAAGAATACATCCAGTCTGTGAGAAGGATAAAACATCAACAGAAAGGTGTGTATTCAAGGCTGAGTCCAGCAGCTTCTGAGAGTTATGCACTGTAGCCACCAAAGGGTCGAAGTGCACCTTGTGTATGGGGTGATGAGAAAGGGGCTCCTCAGTCTCAGTCCAGACAGACTTAATGACACTTTCTGCTACTATTAGAAGTATTTTGTCCTTTCAATCCATCAGTAAGCCCTTGTAGGGCACAGATCCTTGCCTTTTCTTCAATCTGCCAAAAACAAAACAATCACCAACGCCCCCCGCCCCCCCCAAGATTGAACTCAGCTCAAGATAACAGGCATCTCTCAATTAATTGAACAGGCCTGCTATGGACAAGGTATGCTTATCTTCTACTATTAAGTTTCATCTTAATGGTTCCAACATGGTGCAACTTGCTGCTTGCTCAACTTGGGGTGTAAAAGTGGGAACTTCTCTGGGGTATCAGAGGAACTCAGTAGCACAGTGTGTCGGCCTGCTGACAGACAACCATGCCAACATCCCTTGTCCAGTGGCTGAATCACTCTCTAGAGAGAGCAAAGAGCAGAAAGCCCACTCTGCATCCACCACAGCCTGGACAAGAGGTGCAGTCAAAGCTGGCATTTTCCTCACCAAACCATATACATCAGGGGAGGGACGGCAGGGCAGTGAACATCAGTCACAGCCAACACAGAAACATTTAACTTATTTTTAAAAAGTTTCTCTAGTAAGAAGAATAAGGGACCTCCCACTATGGGTGGTTCACCTGCTTCATTCTCACTTAAACAAAAGGACACATGAACACAAATACAAAATAAAACTAGAGGAAAAAAGACAATGTATGGAAACCATTAAGTGCCTCTGAAAAATACAAAATTTTGGTAAATTTACATGAAAACAGAAAAGAAAAAACAAACAAACCTGGCTAAAGGTCGGTTTATTGTGCAACCGAGAGCATCTGTCTCCATGACGACATGCTCCAATTTTGAAATAAAATGAGCAGTTGACTCTGCAAGGGAAAACAAGAGCTGATTATTTTACTGTGACAATATCAAAAGGGAATATGCCATTAACGTGATATATATACCATCCAACTACTTTCCTTTTACTTCACAAAAGCGCAGGCAGTTTTTCTGGGTGGCACCTTCCTCTTCCTCGCAATATCTTAGGATTACTCCTTTTCACTTTTACTCTTCTGGTTTTTCTTAATTAAATCAAGTATTTAGTATAGGTTAAACCTAAGCCCTATCCTCTATTTTGTCCATGATAAAATTCTGGAGGACACCAGCAGGGTATAGGGAGAAGAGAAACCCCAACTCTACCAGCTGCCTGGCTTGGACAAGTTCGCCACTTCTGCAGGTCACAGATGCTGTCTGTAAAATGAGAAGGAGCCAACCTGATACTGTTCTGAGAATCAGATACAACATGTATGTGCTTCATACACAGGACTCATTTAGTACTACCACCAAGGAAAACAGAAAACAAATTTCAGGTTCTCCTACAACCCATAAGACCAAGAGAAAATTTACAAATAAGTCTGAAGTAAACAGGAAATCAAGGGATCAAGCATGTCTTAGAAACTATCTCAGATCATCTCTGTCTTTATACATTGATCAACCAGAACAAGTTGCAATCAGCACCTGCACAACGATAATGCCAAGTAATGTGGCGAATCTGTGAGGAATTATGAAATTGTACTTCATTCAAGTTTCACCTTGCAGAGTGAAAGTGCTACTCTATAGATGCAATTTTTTAGCAAGGACATGTTCAGGAAGTCAACCCCAAATTATGACTAATGGCCTCAACTTTCAAAAAAACATGACTGATTAGCCATGAAGATTGTTAGCTATTACCAGACAGCAATCAAGATGGGAAGGTTTGTGAATTTATCAAGAAAGGAAAATAATCACTATGTATAATTCTCAAACTTAGAAGTAACTCTGACTTTAGAACTTGATCAGATAATAACATATTAACGAACTCAAGTGAAAATAAATACCTTATTTAACAAATATCTCAGAATGAGCAAAATCATTGCTTGAACAATTAATATTCAATTATCCCATAGAGATAAAATAACCCTTGTTCCTGTACTTCCAGTGATGGGCTTTCATTTCAACCAATTCGCTATTTAGAGCTTAGTAAATTAATCAAAACTTTTTTTTTGGGGGGGGGTAACTTTAGTGATTTTCTTAGTATAACTCCAAAACGAAATGCCATAAGAAAAAAGGTTTACTACCACAAACCAACCACTAAAAAGGCTGATTTATATTTGAAGCTAGAAAATGGCCATAACTTCACGTGCATAGTTACATATATATTTTTTAAAATTGGTAGAGTAGTCCCACATCTATCTTCTAACTTTAATTAAAAAAGGAAAAAAAAAAAAAGTTAATAGAAACCATAGCTTTCATTTTTTAGGAGCTGATCTTGTTTCCTGAAGTTAAGCCCATGCAACTCCCTGAAATGAGAACATAAGTGACCTAGATAATAAACTTTCTGAATTGAAACCATGACATGTGTGATTCTGCCTTAAGAGGCAGAAATATGCCTAAAGCAGGAATGTAAAAATGTTACTGGAGTAACAAGCCACCCAGGACAGCTTCTCACAACACCCAGTGACAGCACACAGAAATACACATGAAAAGGTGAACTGATGTCCCTGGTTCTGCATGCATAAGTCCTGCAGCTTCCATGTCCAAGGACATATTAGGCCTGTTTCCCAAGCCACCTCCTATACCTCAGAGCATTTAAGGTACACACTCTTCCACAGCATTTCAAATATTTTAAGGTATTTTACTTTAATCAATCTTGACATTCCCTCCCACTACAATCCCTAAAGACAAGACCCAAATTTTATGAATCTCTGAGTTCCCAGCATGTCCCATAGCTGATATCCAATGTATGTTTCTCCAGTGACTATGACTGCTGATTCTGGCGTGAGATTTCTAGAACGAAATACATCCCCTCTCCCAAACAAGACAGGGGATTCTATCCTGTGTAAAGAAGACATTTGACAGGGCAGCCTCCAGCCTGGAAAACAGAAACATTTCAATAGTATTTGAAAAAGTGGCATCAAATAATATCATCTATGACAAATTTAGGGGCTTACCAGAAAAAACAGATGTTTGCATAAGCTTTGCATGGCGCTCAAGACCACTTACTGGGAGTAGATTATGCCAGACGCTTAGGCTTTGGGTTTTCAAAGTAGGAATTATCCTTCAAAGCGTCTGGAGACTTCTCTTTACCCTAAACTTCAGCCAACACACTGAAATTAACACGTGCCAACACGGCAACCAAACACAAGCGAAATTTGATTCTTCACTTTTAACCTAATAGCTGATGAGGGAAGACATGCAGCCTTTACAGGGAGGAAAAAAACCGAACCCCCAAAGAACCCCAAAGCCCCCTCTGCTCGCATCGGAAGCGCGACTCCCGAGCGCTCCGGGAGCAGGGCCTCCGTGGCGGCGGCGCGGCTAATCCGGCGTCTGGCTGCGCTTTCCCACTTCAGGGTCGCGCCGCCGGCCCGCCATGGCTGGGGCGGGCAGCAGGCGGGCTCCGCGGACCTGCCCCGACCACCACGACCCCGTGCCGCCGGCGACCGGACGCTGGCGAGGCTGGGGCTGGGGCCGGCGTGCCGCAGGCTGAAAGTTGGAGAAAACGAGTCAGCGCCGGCCGGGCCCGGACCCTCGGCGGCCACGGCGGGCGGGAGTCCGGCGTCCAGGCCGCGGCGCGCCCCACCCGCCCGCTGCGTGGCCCACGAGGCGGCGGCCCAGGCGCGCGAGGCCGGAAGGCCGCGCTCCCGCCCGCCGCGCTCTGCCCGCCGCCCGGCCCCGCGCCCTGCCCGCGCCCAGCCCGAGCGCCGGAGGACGGCCCTCACTCACTTGTCTTTCTCGGTGCCGAAGATGGAGGCCAGGTACTCCGCCATTTCCCACCCGCCGCCGCCGACACGGCTGCCGACGCCGCCAACCCTGCCGACGCCCGCGGGAGACGTCACCGGACGCGACGACGCTCCCGCCCGACGTGGCGGCGCTACCCAATCCGAGAAGGCACCGCCCACGTGTGGGCAGGACTCGGCGCATGCGCACACTTGATCCTTCGCCCCGGGCGCTCGTGCGCCCCCTGCCGGCGCCCTGCGCCCCTCGCGCCCGCGCTCTACCTGGGCCGGGCCTGTGCGCCACGCCGCTTAACCCGCGCTGAGCGGTTTCCGCCAAAGTCGTGTCGGGCTCCGCGCACGGCGCTAAGCTTGCCTTCCGTCTCCGGTCGCCTGCCGCTCGGGGCGACTCCTCCTTTTCGCCCCATACCCTACACTCCTGCTGGCAGGACCCCCAGCCCTCACCCCACTCCCCTCACTCCTGGGGCAGGACCCCCTAGCCCTCACCCATTCCTGCGGCAGGACCCGCAGCCCTCCCCCACTCCTGGGGCAAGACCCCCAGCCCTTGCCCCACTCCCCACAATCCTGGGGCAGGACCCCCAGTACCTCCCCACTATCCCCGACTCCTGCGGCAGGACCCGCAGCCCTCCCCCACTCCCCCCCACTTCAGTCGCAGGACCCCCAGACCTTGCCCCACTTCCCCCAATCCTGGGGCAGGACCCCCCCATCCCTCCCCCACTCTCCCCACTCCTGCGGGCTGGACCCCCCACTCCCCCCACTCCTGCGACAGGACCCCTAGCCCTCCCCCCACTCCTACCGGCTGGACCCCCAGCCCTCTGCCCTGCCCTTTACTCTTGCCAGATGGGAAACCCGATCCCCCACTCTTGCTGTGGCCTGCCCAAGGCCATCTAGAGGTGTGGCTGGAAGAGCAGTGACCTGCCTCTGGGACACCCTTTCAGACACTCCCCCCACCCCCACCTCTGCCCAGGTTGGAACCTTTAGTTGGAGGGACTCTGTTCCTCCTTTCTTTATTTTATTTTTTAATATTTATTCATTTATTTGTTTTTAGTTGTAGTTGGACACAAGACCTTTATTTCACTTACTTATTTTTATGTGGTGCTGAGGATCAAACCCAGGGTCACACACATGCGAGGCCAGTGCTCTACTGCTGAGCCACAACCCCAGCCACCTAATTTCCAGGCCTGCTGCCTTCTGTCACTGAGTGGCAAGAGAACCTGGCTGTAGCTAATAGGGGTTCACTTGATGCTTCTATGTCCCTGTGGCTTTGAAACTTTACTTCCTTTTTTTTCTTTTCTGATCTTCTTTTTCCTAAACTTCTCCTCCCTGATCTTCTTTTCCCCGTTCTCCTCCTTCCTGGTCTCTCCTCCCTGATTTCATTTTCTGTGAATCACCTCTATATAAGCCCCCAATTCCTGTGGATAGGCTTTGGGACAAGAGTCCATTGTGTTTCTTCTTTGCTAGCAAAGCAATAAATCTTTTTCATTTTTCTCAAAACCGTGTCCTCGTTATGTTATTGGATTGGCATCAGGGACAAGGACCAAGCTTTTAGCAACAGTGGGCAGGACGTGGACCATCTGAGTTTATTGATCTTGCCTGTTAGGGCAGAGTGTAGCAGAGGCACCCCCAACCTAGCGAAGGGCTACGTCAGCACCGTGATACCTCGCAGAAGAGCAGGGGCTCAGAGGTGAGACCAGAGAAGTGAAAAGACAGATGCCAGTCCAAGAGGCAGTGCTGTGTCTAGTGTGGGCAGCAGCAGGACACCATGCAGGAAGCGGGTCTCCTGGGGAGCTGGACCTGGCAATGGGTCTCTGGTGGAGTCCCTGGAAGAAGGCAGGGTCAGTTCTGTGCATGGGAGCTGAATTGAAATAGAAAGCTCCCATAAGGAGGTAATCACTAGAACCAGGGTAGATGACCAGACCAGGGCCACCAGCACCATCTACCCATTTGTCTGTCCTTCCCTCTCTTCATCTGTCCATCTATCTAGTCCCTCTCACTCACTTATCTGTCCACCCATCCATTTGTCTGTCTTTCAGCCACCTGTCTGGCTTTGAATCTGTCCATATGACATTTGAAGTCTGTTATGACAGATTCAGTGGCAGGTTGGCCAGACACCATGGGAAGACAGATCTACACTTAGAAGTCTGATGGACACCTCAAACTCAACTTGTCTCCTCCTCCTGCTGCCAGACTTCTGCTCTAACATCTAACCCTTCAGCTTGCCAGGGCCATCCTTGGCTATCCAACTCTCTCAGCCATCTCTGCCCGCTCTGTCCTCTTGGCTATTTCTCAATACACCTGGGGCACAACAGCAGTGTCTACACTGTTTTTCCCCTTTCCAGGTGACAGTTTGTCCAGCTGATGGAAGATTGGGGAGAATACAGATCTGACACCATACTTCCTCCTGGGGGGCCCTTGTTGCTCCCAAGTCCCTGAGAAGGCAGGCCCCTGTCCACCTGTCTGTCTGTGCCGCTCACCTGCACAGTCTTGTTTATGCTGACCACAGTGCCTCCCTCCTTTCAACAAGACACTTTGGCCTGAGGTCTCCCCAGGAACCTCTCAGGTGAGTGGCTCATTTTGGGTTCTCACAGCCTTCCCTGCTTACTTGTGGGGGTGAAGCTTGCTTTGGCCTATCTCCTGGGACCTTGGCTGTGATCTTCTCTGTTGGGGGGTCGCGTCAGCTGCACCTGCCTTGAAGAGTGTTCTGAGCTGAGCACCCAAGAGGTGCTCCTGAAATTCCAGCTCTCTGTCATAGGTCAACAGTGCTCTGCTGCACATGGTCATCTCTCTCCTGCTGGATTCTAGGTACCTGAAGATCTTCGTTCTTTTTATTCTGATTCCTGATAGAACAGGTGCATAGCCCCTTCTCTGTGATTCCAAAATGCAGAAAGCTCTGGAAGCAGAAAGATTTTGTCCGCCTGTCAATTTGATTCCAAAATTCAATTGCTGCAAAAACTGACCCGCCCTAAGGTGTTGGTAGCATCCCTGTCTGGTCAGGTGCCGCTGCTGTTTTAGTATGACATGTGTGTTTTAATTTAAAAAGCTTACTTGTCCTTTGGCAATTCTAATTGAACTTTGAATACATAGAAGAGTTAAATGCACCCCATTGCTCACTGTGAGAAGGGCACATAGAAGCACTGTCCTTATAATGGGGCAGAAAGTCGCATTGAAGTTGGGAAGCCCCCCCCCCCCCGCCCCCGTCTTAGGAAATCAGAAGACAAGTAGTTGAGGGTTACAGCAACATGATGACCAAGAACCATGGAAACAGAGAACCCAGTGTACGCGGGGACTTTGCCAGGAGTGGATGGAGCGAGCCGGCGATGGAGGTGCACAGTAGGGAGGGGCTGGGGGTGAAACCAGCTGGACTGCGCAGGAGGAGCTGCGCTTTAAAGGTGAGCATGAATATTCAACAAGTGCCAAGGTGTGAAACTGTCTGCAGAGCTGAGTCTCCCACAAGCTTCTCTTCAAGGAACAGCCGAAAATTACACGGATGGATTTTTCTGAAATCAGGTCCCATGGAAACTGTGGTCTGAACAAGTGCCTGGAGCTGAGGCAGCAGCTTGGCTGTGCTGGTTTCCAGGAAGGCGGGGCCATGCTGGTGAGGGAGCAGCCGCAGGTGTGCGTGGGCGGGCACCCCTTTCCCTGTTATGCAGATGAACACCTGAGAACTACTCTCTGCATACTTGGCAATCCCTTGCGTCAGTGCCCTGGATTCAGTGCAGATAAGCTGGCCCAGGAGAGAGGAAGCAGTTTGTCATTGGGCCCAGCCCTCCACACTTCTCTTCCTGATTGTCTTTCAGATGGTCCTGAATCTGGCATTTACTTCTCATTTGGAAAGGAGTCTTACACTCCATGAAGATCAAACATAAATGCTTTTTTTGGGGTAGGGGTCATACCATTAACAGTGACCAGGGCTTCCCACACATGTTCTGTGGCTGGGGTGTATCTCAGGGGAGGAGTGCTCGCTTGGCACCCCCAGCACCAGGGATGAGGGGTAGAGATAAAAATGCTCCAAGACTTGGTGGTGAAACAAGACATTCCAGAGCGCAGAGCTCTGCTAGTGTGCTCAGCCTGTGACCTCAAACAGTTCTTGAAACTGAACGGTCCAGTGGCAGAAGGAGGCAACAGCAGACCTCATTGTTGACCCCAAAGTCATAAAACAGGAGGAAACATCCCACATGGTGATGAAGCCCTCTGCCTTCTTCCCTTGATGGAGAAATTTCTAGAATGGGGGAGACATTGCAGATGCTGGGGATCCTGCAGACTGTATGGTCATCACATGTTACCTGCTCTTTGCTAGTTTCAGGGACACTTCTCAGCGATCTGGATCAGTAGGTAAAGGGGAAGGCTCCGTCATGGGCCTGGCAACTGGGGTCTCTGTGCTGAGGTCAGGACTTGGGGCTCCACCACAGCTGGTTCAATGCAACCTCTAAATCTGACCACAGCATATGACACTGCCAGTCCTTCCCAAGACCCCAGACCAGACATGGCCCTCCGCATGCTCACACACAGGCATGCAGCTTCACTGGAACCTATGTAGAGTTGAAGTTTCCTGGACCACCTTTTCCTTGGGAATGAGAAGTAGTAGAACGTTTACAGTGTGTATTATCTGGTATTTATCAATCACTTTTTTACCTATATAAATCAGAAACATGCTGTAGTACTATTTATGGGGTATTTATCCCACTTAGCAGTGATGAATTTGGTTGTAGAAATATTAATGTATTTAATTTGGGGGTCCTGATCTAGACCCCAGTTGAGGCTTGTGCAATGTGTATTTTCTCCTTTTATTTTTTTCCCAGTACTGAGGGCTGAACCCGGGGCCTCATGTGTGATAGGTCAAGGGTCTGCCATTGAGCCACAATGTTTGCTCCTATGTGTTAACTGGGCTCTGGATGGTGTATTTGGATATTTTGTTTGCAAAGTAGCTTTAATTGCACTCCTACTGTTTCCTTGCTCCTTAGGAATGTGACTCTGCAGCTCTCCTGATGGTGGTGGTAGTGTCCTCTTTGGGCTGGGCAATGTCCAATGTGGTGGAGTGTGGTGAACATGACTGGTCCAGTTATGAGCCTGGGCTGCCAAAGTGTTGTGGTCTTTCTCTCTCAGAACTTCCAGCTGCTGTGTAAGGGGCCTGGGCCCAGGTGTTTGCCCATGAGGGCCTCCTGCACCGAGGCTGCCCATGGCCACAGGCCCACCTGCTGCTGACTGCAGATGCGTGAGGGTGCCCAGCCGCCAGTGGGCCAGCCACCCAGCTAGGACTGAAGACTAGCTCCGTCACTGTAATGGTGGCAGGCTCCAGTTGACTGGTACCTGCAATTGCTGTGTGTGTCAGCTGGGCCAGAGGGAAGTGGCTCAGGTGCTAAAAGTTCCTGAAGCTGACATCCAGAGCCAGCTGGATGCTACTGTCAGCCATGGATTCCCTCACCTGGGTAGGGATGACCTCTTGGAGGCAGAGAGGCTGCTTGGTCCCTGCAGTGTTTTTTCTGGCCAGAGATGTTTTCTGCTGCAAAGCCAGCTTAGTGTGTCTACTCTCTCATTTCATGTGCAAAGGAGAAGAGAAGAAAAGGTGTGTGCACGTGCTGGTGGCACACGTCCTACAGCACAAAGTCTCACAGAGCAAGAAGGGAGGGCTTGCCTTCCTCTGTGGAGGCAAGGTGTGCCTGACAATGTGGGAGAAAGGGCAGAAGTCAGCATCAGCCCGTTAATGGACCAAGCAAAACCCCACAGGCGTGTGCGGGGCAGGTGGTGAATGAGCTGTCGTGCTCTAGGAAGGGAAGCTGCTGGGCGTGGGTCCTGGGAGATTCCAGTCCTCCAGTCTTTGCCTCTTCATCACACGCTTAGGAGCATCTCCTGGGAGTCACATGCCACTCAAGGCCCTGGTAAGGCCAGGTCCCTGCCTGCAGGGAGCCCATGTCCAAGAGAGGAGCAAAGACAAGCAGGAATTGGAATGAGCTGAGCTCAGGCTACGCTGAGAGCTGTGCAGAGGACCTGGGCACTCAGAGGACCTCAGCAGCCAAGGTGGTCTGGTGGCGGTTCCTTGTTAGGTTTTGGGGCTGGTGTAAGCTAGTTGCTGGGATTTTTTTCTTTTTTGGTACAGAGGTACTTAACTACTGAGCCACATCCTTAGCTGTCAACACTCAGGGTCACTCCGGGGGAACTGGGCTGCACGAAATAACCACACAAAAGACAGAGATACCTTTTTTGGGGTTCCTGTGATGGCTCCTCTGACCTTAAGGGTCCACAGAAAAAGAGAGAGCGAGTGTGTGCTGACCCTTTTTATTGAGAAGAAGCCATTAAATGAGGCCAGGGGTCAGGTTTCAGGGGGCTGAGTCTAGCTTCATGATGTCCGCTGTCAGCAGGTTGACTGACATCTAGGAAGGCCACACCCAAAGGCAGAGCAAGAGAAGGGGACACACAAAGGGAGTTTCCATGGAACATTCTATCCCAAACAGGGCAAGGGGGTAATATCACAAAGGAACAGGTGAGTATAGCTCAATCCATGGGGCAACACGCCTACATCTGTAGATGCATCCTCAATCTCCGGGACCAGGGCAATGTCCAGGTCACTATGTAGTGGTGGTCAGAGCCTCTCTGGCTCAGGGAAAGAGAATGTGAATCATTCAGACTGGCTCCCTACACTTAACCCTTT
Organism: Marmota flaviventris; assembly: GCF_047511675.1. Lineage (NCBI taxonomy): Eukaryota > Metazoa > Chordata > Mammalia > Rodentia > Sciuridae > Marmota > Marmota flaviventris. Next base: position 2,578,420 of record NC_092505.1, on the reverse strand, counting down.
AAAAAATGTTTCTGTTTTGATCAGGGTCTCACTAAATTGCTTAGGGCTTCGCCTAATTGTTAAGGCTGGCTTTGAACTTGCGATCCTCCTGCCTCAGTCTCCCAAGTCACAGGGATTATAGGTGTGCACCACTGCACTTGGTTAGTTGCTGTGGTCTTAATGTACAAAGTCCCATGAATTAAAGCAGAGTCCCCAGTGCAGTGTGTTGGAGGAGAGGCCCTTCAGAGTTGAGTAGATCACTAGGACACTGCCTTGTAAATGGATGAACACTGTTATCCTGGGAGTGGGCTAGTCGTCATGGGATAAATGCCCTGATGGAAGCAAGATTGGCCCTCTCTTGCTTTCTGTCTCACTCTCACCCTCTCTTGCCCATCTGCCTTCCACCATGGGATGAGGCAGCACCAAGGCCCTCATCAGATACTACCACTGTTCTCTTATACTTCCAACCTTAAGAATGAATGGTGGGCCAAACAAATCTGTGTTCTTTATAAATCACCCAATCTCTGAAATTCTGTTATAGCTGCAGAAAATGGGCTAAGACACTGATGGACATCCATGTGAAGAATGGGATTGATCAGTGGCTCTATTCCAGCAGGCAGCGTGGTCAGCACACACAGGTGACCCACATTACAGCTTTCTATAAAGGTGGTTAGGCTTTGTGTGTGTGTGTGTGTTCTTACGCTTTGTGTTTTTATTTTAATGTCTTATTTTACATGTGGTTAGTACATACTCATGGGTTGAAATTCAAAATGGAGAAATCCCCTGCCAGCTCTGTATCCAGCCTCCTGCAGTCCCCAGGAAGAGTGGCCAGTACTGCCAGTTTCATGGGGGACCCAGAGTCATTTTATGTACTTATAAACAGTTGATTGTAGGTTTTATGTTTGGTCATGTTAGCATACCATACACATTATTCTCTACATTAGTTTTATGTAATGTATATCACAATGTGAAGAATGTCCTCACTTTTTATTGTGGAAAAAAAGATATATATAACCTAAAATTTGCAAAACTCACAACTTTTGGGGGTGGGATACTGAAGATTGAACCCAGGGGTGCATAGTCACTGAGCGACATCCCCAGTCCTTTTTATTTTTGAGACAAGGTCTCACTAAAGTTGCTGGGGCTAGCCTTGAACTTGCTTCCCTAGTGGGTGGGGTCATGTGTGTGTATCACCAGCTCAGCATAGTACTAGCACTTTCCAGATGCACAGTTCAGAGGTAGCAAGCACATTCACACTGTTGTGCAGCCATCACCACCTTCATCTCTGGGACTTATTTCATTTTGCAAAACTGAAACTCTGTCCCCAATAAACACTAACTCACAGTTTCCCCCAGCCCCTGGCAATCACCATTTTAATTTTTGTCTCTATTGATTTGAATTCTTTTAAATTCCTCATATAAGGGGAGTTTTACAGTGTGTGTCTATTTGTGTCTGGCTGATTTCACTAAGGAAAATGTCCTTAAGCTTCATTCATGTTGTACCCGTGTCATGATTTCCTTGTTTTCAAGGTTAAATAGTATTCCACTGTTTGCGTAGACCACATTTGGTTTATACCATTGATTGACATTTGGATAATTTCAATCTTTTGGTTCCTGTGAATAATGATGTTTTGAACATGAATTTGTGGACTTTGTCTTTAAGTGGTTGAAGAATATTCCATGCAGCAGAATCTAGTGCCCTTATCTTTACTGATGATGCACACCTAGTGTTGTGGTTGGGATATGAGGTGTCCTCCCCAAATGCAGGAGGTAAAATGATCAGATTATGAGAGCTGTAACCTAATCAGTGGATTGATTCACTTGATGGATTAATCACCTGAATGGATTACTGGGGGTAACTATATAGGCAGGTGAGATGTGGCCCAGGAAGTGGGTCACTGGGGGCATGCCTTGGGGACTATGTTTTTTGCCTGGCTCCTCCCACTCTCTGTCTGCTTCCTGGCCACCAAGAACTGACCAGCTCTGCCACACTCTTCTGCCATGAGGGACCGCCTCACCTCAGGCCAAGAATTGACTGACCATGAACTGAGACCTCTGAAACCATGAATCAAAATCAATTTTTTTCTCCTCAAAGTTGTTCTTGTTCGGTATTTTAGTCACAGAAACGAAAAAACTGACTAACAGAAATTGATACCAGAAGTGAGACCATTGCTATGACTACCCAACTATGTGATTCAGAAGCCTTTGGAACTGGTCTGTGGGAGGAAATTGGAAAGTTTGGAGGTATGGGCTAGATACGTCTTAGAATGTCGTAAGCAGAGCTTATTGGCAATTCTGGCAGAAGTTTAGAAGACAAGAATGTGGAATGTGGGGAATGTGGACAGTAAAGACTGTGCTCATGAGGTCTCAGAGGGAACAACTTGGAATTGGGCTAGAGGGCATAAGTATTACATTCTGGCAAAGTGCTTGTCTACATTCTTCCCATGTGCTGAGAATGGTGTGAGGCCAAATTTAAAGGTGACGGACTTATTCTGGCAGAGGAAATCCCAAGGCTACGCAGCATTCAGATGGTGGCATGGGTATGACTGCCAGCTCTTAGCCAGGTTTACTGTTAGAATCAGGAGCAGAAAGCAGAAAGAAAGGATTGAAAAAGTGTATGGTTTGGCCAGAGAAGCATATGTAAAATCAGGGCCAAGGAAGTTATAGCTTTTGAAGTTTACTACCACTGAAGAGAAGCTAGGTAGTTTTCACAGAGGCAATAGAAAAGATGTCGTGAGAGAAGCGGCTGTCTTGTGCGGCTCAAGCAGGGACTGAGGAGTGTGGGGCAGCTGTCAAAAACAAGAGGCCTCAGGAAGAAAGGCCCAAAGGAAAAACCCGGAACGCTCAGCTGGTGTCTCCGCCGCCGGGCGAGGGATGCAGGCGGTGCACGCGCAGCAGGCAGGCGTGATAGTGTTTCTAGGGTCCGCCACCCCTGTGAGGGACGGGTGACAGTGGCCAGGTCAGAGCGGCCGCGCTGCTCGGTCCAGTCCACCCCCGCTGAAAGGAGCAGGCGCCTGGGATCCAAGCGCCTTGTTTAGCAATAACGGCTGGAGCACGTCCTATAAGTTGCTGGAGAGTCTGCAGTGAAGGAGGACGACGGCTTGCCCGCTGTGTCCCGGCTCCTGGCCCCTCGAGACCCCAGCATTGCCTTCCGCTGGGAGGGGAGTTACAGAATGAAGAGCAAGAAAGGTGTTGTTGCAGCATCTGGCAGTGAGACGGAGGATGAGGACAGCATGGACATACCCCTGGACCTTTCCTCTTCAGCTGGCTCAGGCAAGAGACGGAGAAGGGGTAACCTACCCAAGGAGTCTGTTCAGATTCTGCGGGATTGGCTGTATGAGCACCGGTACAATGCCTATCCCTCAGAGCAAGAAAAAGCATTACTGTCCCAGCAAACTCACCTGTCCACACTACAGGTCTGTAACTGGTTCATCAACGCCCGACGCAGGCTCCTCCCTGACATGCTGAGAAAGGATGGCAAAGATCCAAATCAGTTCACAATTTCCCGCCGTGGGGCCAAGGTTTCTGAAGCTAGCTCTATGGAGGCTGCAATAGGTATCAAAAACTTCATGCCAGCTGTAGAGGCGAGCCCGTTTCATTCCTGCACAGCTGGACCAAACCCAACCCTAGGGAGGCCCCTGTCTCCCAAGCCATCGTCCCCGGGATCAATTTTGCCTCGTCCATCAGTGATCTGCCATACCACTGTGACTGCATTGAAAGATGTGCCTTTCCCTCTCTGCCAGTCGGTTGGTATGGGACAAACCACAGATATACAGCAAATGGCAGCCAGCAACTTTACAGACACCTCTCTCATGTATCCGGAGGACACATGTAAGTCTGGACTGAGTACAAATACTCAGAGCGGTCTTTTCAACACTCCTCCCCCTACTCCACCGGACCTCAACCAGGATTTTAGTGGATTTCAGCTTCTAGTGGATGTTGCACTCAAACGGGCTGCAGAGATGGAGCTTCAGGCAAAACTTACAGCTTAACACCCCCCTTTCAAGCAAAACAGTTCTCAAAAATGTCATGATTGCCAAGGGGGGTGGTGATGGCAAGAGATGAATTGCGTTATTTTATATATTTTTTTATTAATATTTGCACATGGGATTGCTAAAATGAAGCTTCCTGTTACTGAGATGTCTTCAATGGAATACAGTCATTCCAAGAACTATAAACTCAAAGCTACTGTAGAAACAAAGGGTTTTCTTTTTTAAATGTTTCTTGGTAGATTATTCATAATGTGAGATGGCTCCCAATATCATGTGATTTTTTTTTCCCACCCCTTCCCCTTTTTTTTTGTTGGTGTTTTTTTCAGACTGTGCAATACTTTGAGAACCTATTGCATCTTTTCATTCCCATGTGGAACAGGATGCCCACATACTGTCTAATTAATAAAATTTTCATTTTTTTTTCAAACAAGTATGAATCTAGTTGATCGATGCCTTTTTTCATGACGTAATAAAGTATTTTCTTTAAAAAAAAAAAAAAAAAAGATGTCGTGAGGCAGCTCAAGAATTTGAAAGTTGATATCCATTGCAGGCTCTAGCGTGTAAAATGAAAATTCCTCTAACAGACCATGGTGGCACCCTGTTTGCACAAGGGTGCTAGGAAGCCGCTTCCCCAGGATTTGTCTCACCATGCTCAGCTGCTGGGGCATTCAGAGGCTGCTGCAGCCATGGTCCAAGGGGGCCTGGCTACTGCTCGAGCTGGTGACAGAACTTAGCATCATTCATGTAATGCTAGTTCTGCAGAAATGCAAGATGCTGGATTTAGGGGGCCATGGAATCTTCCACCAATGTTTCAAAGGAAGGCCTGGGAGTCCAGACAAAGTATAATGCGGTTGGAATCCCTATGGGCTGCCCCTG